>NC_142601.1:16137756-16298210 GCF_041222555.1 Hakea prostrata
CAATTTTGAGAAAAATTGCTTTTTATTACTTTGTTTGGATTTTTGATGACTTAAATAGTTGAAAGCAAGTGTGTTTGTGATATTGGAAGCATGATCTTTGAATTTGGACATTTTCCCTATAGATTTTAATTTTCGTTTGGTTGTTAGAATGACCAGAAAAAGGAACTGCGGTGCTTCTTCAAGTCGGAATGGGAAGAGGGTTGTTCCTAAAGCTGGAGTGTCCTCTGGAAATGTTGAAGTCCAGAACCCTCCGAAGGGTCAAGCTACCGGCAACCTATCCGGTGCTTCTCCAGTGGTCAACTACCAAGAAATCATTAATCTCATGGGGGATATGTTGCAACAACAGAGTGTGCAGTTCAACCAAATTTTGACTGGGTTAATGGCCATGCACCGCGAGACCCGTGCTG
This sequence comes from Hakea prostrata, assembly GCF_041222555.1. Lineage (NCBI taxonomy): Eukaryota > Viridiplantae > Streptophyta > Magnoliopsida > Proteales > Proteaceae > Hakea > Hakea prostrata. The sequence continues at coordinate 16,138,164 of NC_142601.1, forward strand.
CTACCCAGGTAGACCCTGACCTTGTTAATGTTGGAGAAGTGAAGTTAGGCCACCAGAAGTCCCTACCCAGCGGAAGTTCCAGCCACACTAAAAGGACCGATAAAAAGTTCACTAGGCCTGCACCGTATCCCACTTCGACTTATCAGCCCCGAATTGTGGGACAAGGTGTTGGGGATGCAAACCTCAATCAAACTGCTGTAGACCCGAGGCCAGTGCATCAAAGACCTATAGAGCCGGTGCAACCTGTAGGACAGAGGGAACTCACTTGTTTCTACTGCCGTCAAAAAGGACACTTCGCCCGCCGCTGCCCTCACAAGCTAAGTCGTCAAGTTACCTTGGCTGCAAAACCAGTTCAAGCCCCTCCTGCCAATGAAGTAATTAGCATTGTTGAAAGTGAATCGGAACCAGATCAGGATCTCATAACCAGTGCGTTACTCTTAACCCCCAACTCTTGTTATTGACCTATTCTCTGATTTTTGCATTTGCATATATACTATAAGCATTGTTTTGATTTATAGTTGCCTGTGCATTGTATGAATGCCACAGGTATTGTTCTGATTTAGTCTTTACTTATGCATTACGTACATATCATATGTGTTGCTTGATTTAATCCTTACTGATTCATTGCATAAAGGCCATATGTGTTATTTTGATTTATTCTTGCTATATGAATCTGCCTAGTCCGTATGAAATATCTGTGAGTAATGTTTGAATTCCTCTTGACTATTTGAGAAGTCAGCCAAGTGTCCATGCTTCTTTACCTATTAGACTTATTTCTCGTTGTACTTTCCTTTCCCTTAGTAAAGATTTGGTGGAACAATCACACCCCTGAAAAAGTTTCCTCATCTTATTGGAAGTCCAGGTATGCTTTCAATTTCGAGGACGAAATTATTTTAAGGGGGGGAGAATGTGAAATCCCGCCTAATCCTAACCTTGCTACTGTGCCAAATCCATACCTACCTTATACATTGTTCGATTTATTCTCTGTCGTATGAGTTGCCTAGTTTCATTTGGTGGAAGTCTATCTCGAAGCTGATATTTTTCCCCTGCTAATTTCTTTCCTTTGATGAGAGAGTGATCTTAAGTCATTCCCATGTTTGATTTTTTCTATACATGCTATTGTATAGAGGATCTCCATGCACTCTATAATGATCCTTCTACCCCTGCTGTTGTAGAGTGGACCTCCATACACCCTATAACCTTGTGAATTCTCCACATGATGATTTCTGAGAGAAATCAAGTGTGATCTTCATGATTAATTATCTAATTGTTTCAAGACTTCAAGCTTTTCACCTCCTGTTCCTCAATCAAAGGTTAATAATCTCTCTTGTATTGTATTGATCTACTTTTACTATGTTTTATCCTTTGTGATTGAGACTATGAAGAAGATGCTGCATCCTTGCAACCATCTCTCTACAATCTCTTTTCATTTTAAGGTTTTATGATCTTCATATTGATCTTCACCATGATCCTTGTGAAATCTTCATGAAACCATGATCATACTTTTAATTTGATTTCAAAGCATGTTAGATTTATTCCTTGTTCCTTATAAAAGACTTATTGTTAATTGTTTTCCGAAGATTTTGGGAGAAGAAAGGTCAAGGTAAAAGTGAGGTACCTTCATCTCCTTAGAAGCCTAGTACTCTCCCAATTTCGAGGACGAAATTATTTTAAGGGTGGGAGAATGTAACATCCAGCCCAAACCTAGCCCGGACACCCTTTTTATTTTGGGACAAAGAAAGACTTGTTTGATATTAGACCTTAAAGTTGGACTTTAGTTTCAATATTATTATCTTTGAAAACCTTAGGAAGCCATGTCAAACCTTTCCCTTAGGGTAGATTTGTAATGTTTGGCCTTATCCTACCTTGGCCCGGCCCGGGACCTATTATGTTTGTAGGTCCGAAAACCAAAAGTGGGGGAAATGAGACTTGTGGACCCTTTTGGTTGATGATTTGGTGTCGGAACCCAAGCCCGTGAACATTGACGATGATGCCCCTCACTTGAGGGCATTGTTAGTGTTAGTTTTGAATCTGCGCACCGAAGAGGGGTGAATTAGTTGAAATACCAAATGAACTCTTGTGCTCAATCCGAATATATTTCCTGAAACTAGACTTCTTGATGGACTTGTAGGAGAAAAATCCACTCCATTTGACCCCATATAGCCCTCCAAATCCCTATCCAAAGTTGTTGAACTATATCTGGCAAATCCTGCTTGCGCATCGAAGAAGGTGAGCTTAGTTGGTGGACCTAATGACTTCACATGCTTGATCCAAACATATTTCTGGAAACTAGACTTCTTGATTGACTTGTAGGAGAAAACCTCACTCAATTTGACCTTGTATAGCCCTCCGAATCCCTATTCGAAGTTGCTGAACTATTTCTGGATTTTCTGCTGAAACCTGTTACCTGTTTTGGTCGATCATTTTGGTCGATGCCATCAACCAAAACCAACGACCAAAGTTGCCCAGAATCGAGAAAAAGATGCTTTTTGGATATTCCTTCATCTATTTAAGTGAAACCTCGAACCTAGAACGATATTTCACTCATTTCAATACCTGAGAACGTGGGAAGGCTCCTCTTAGGCTCCTCCTTAGCTTGGGTGATGACCTTCTACAAGAATCCTTGTCTCTCTTCTCCAACTACCATCATCTAAGGTATGATTCTCTCTCTTGCTCTCTATTCTATTCACTTCCCTTCTTCTTTTACTGATGAGACCATGGCCAAGGTGCTGCAACCTTGCAAACACCTTGCCATAAACGTCTCTTCCCATTTATACTTGCTTTTCCTTCATTCTTGCTATGCTTCACTTGCATCTTGATCCTTACATATACATTACCATGATTCCTTGCTTAACAACTTGATTTCTTATACTAAACTGAGATGTGGAGTATGATTAGTCTAATCTCTGGCTTGCAAATGATTGTAATCATGTTCCTAACCTATTCCCCAACTAATTCTCTAGCTTCCCTTTCAATTACATCAATTTCTCATGAATGCTAGGATTCTTGTCTTTAGAACATAGGACCTCAATTTGGGGGTTTTCATTTGGACCATTGGATTGTGATAATACTTGCTAGGTAGTGTTCTTACATTGTTATTAATCATCCCTCCAAGTTTCAGATCGATCCAAACCCCGGAAGACCCATTTCGGACCAAAATCCCCAAAATCCACTATTCTGTCCCGAAGACAATTTTGGTCGATCCTTTTGGTCGATACCATCGACCAAGACCATCGACCAAACTTGTTGCTGACAGCAACCTTGCTCCGTTTTGATCCGTTTGACATCTGATCATCCCGACTTCTTCTCTAACTTATTATTGATGTTTGTTTAGGGTCTTAACAATTCTTTTGGACTAATTCTTGGTATTCTCAATTCATCATCAACTCAACCTAAGGTAAGGATGGTTATCTCCGTAAACATATAGATCATCAACTTATGATTTATGTTCTTATTTATGAATAGAATCTCTTGATTTCTTTTAATCATTATGAGACTGTTACATATGTGTTAGAACAGTAGCATTTAAATCTTTATACTCTTGTTGTTTTACTTTATCAATTTGATTTGCTTATGTTTATAATGATTCGTTTCAATATCATGATTTGATTACTATTATGGATATGCATTGGATGCATGAGAAATGATGAGATTGGATATGTAATTGCTTACGTATGACTTGGGATTGGTGTCACGCCCTCCCAGCCGGTACCCTATCTGGCATACCAGAGAGTGTGATCCACAGCCCGAAGATCAGGTATCGAGTGATCAACCTCCCACATAAACAATAACATAATCATGAACAATCATAATAAAAGTGCGGAAGATAAATCATAGATCCAATAAGGAAGAATGAATCATAAATGAATCAGAATAATAGATATAATCAGAGTGTCAAACAGATAAGTAAAGTGAGGCAAATATCCCACTCTACAACCAGCGGAAAAGTAGCTCTAAAAGAATAAACTAGACAAAATCTAATCCCAATAGCAAGTACAATGGGTAACTAAATTGTTCTCCACTTTATAGACAACATCCTTATAAGTATAAATCTCATAAATGGCACAAGGACGCTTCCACTCAATGGTCGGACTAAGCATCGTACGGAGCATAACCACTCGCGGAATCTTCAGAGTAATTGTGGTAACCGCAATCACCTTCCCGGAGATATGCCTCTTCGCCTTGCGCTTCTTCATAGGGACCGTCATAGTACTCGGTACACTGCAGGATAGTCTAACAACATTGTACAATAAAGGAATGAGTATCAAAGAAACTCAGTAAGGCAGTTAAAATCCATAATAACATAAATGGCAGGATTCCAGAACAATCATAAATGCAATATGATATGAGACAAGCAATGAATGAATGAAACTAACTCTATGTATGCTGGTCTCTATTGGCAAACATGCTTTAAGTCATAACACCGTACTTCTTTAGGAAAGTCCACTCACATCCTCAACCATTTAAGATATCTTGGATTCTCTCACGGATCATTTCACCGGTCTTGAGCAGCCGATTGGTAATGGGTCCTTCATCCCTCGGGACAAACCATGGCGGGGGGTTAAGTCAACACACTCTCTCACAACCATTTGGTATAAGTCTTGGCGCATGTCAGGGTAAAACCTAGCCAAATGCAAGTCTTCTACTTAGTTACATCAAGTCAGATCCAGATACTTCCATTCCTCGTCCCTGACGATCCTTTCCGGTATCCTTCACACTAGAGTCCTCATAGTCCCTGACTACGGACTCACCAACCCTATTGGTTATCCACATATGGTAAACGGGAAGCTCTCACGTCCTCTCACGGGTTGGTTACCGGTCTTAAGCTCCCGTGAGCCCAAGTCTATCCATATGCAACCCTACCAATAAATGGCCCCCACAATGTGATTCCTGTCCTCTCACGGGTTGGTTACCGGTCTTGAGTGCCCATGAATCCCCATTGCTACCACGGGTCGTTCGGTCTCAATACCCCTCCGATTAGGGTCTGACATAACAGGACATCCTAGCCAAACACTACTAGTCAATCCTAGATATGTCATCCAACAGTTTAGGAAGGTGTCCAGAGGGCATCTCCGGAAACATCCCATAATATTCCCGTAGTAGTCCAAGGACAGAAGTGTCAAAAGGACACCTCTCCTTTCCAAACCATACTTAAGCATACACATGCATCAATTCATATCATCACATATATGGTAACTTCATATATGGAAAGAAATCAATAATTACAATCACTTGTATATAATTGGTAAGTAAACCATACATGAGTCAATTTAATATGAATAAGTAATGCTACTGTAATCAAAGTTATGCAACAGTAGTATATCATTGTAAGAATCTAATTTTGGAAACATGTCAATGATATTCAAATATAAAAACTAGATTCATGCTATCTATGTAATTAAGGAAATAACCATCCTTACCTTTTATAACCCGCAAAGGAATCCTAAGAAATCAAGTAAGATCTTGGCAAACTTGAGAAGAAGGTCCTAATCAAGTGTATACAACATATTAGGAAAGATCCCTAATAGAAAAGATACCAAAACATCCAAAACAGACCAAATCTGGAGTTGCTGTACTCATTGGTCGAGTGGATTGGTCGATCGCCCACCCGACCAATCGATCGACCAATGCGACGATAACCTATAAAATCGAGTTTTAAGATATGAAATCCGAATTTGGTGGTTCAAAAGGGTACTAATCAAGGGGTAAACTACATCAGTAGTATTCTAACATATAGGGGACTTCAAAACACCAATCCAAACAAGACATCAAGATCCAAATTAGGAAACAAAAAGTTACCATAATTAGATCAACCATGGATCTTGATGAATTCGAAATAGAAATCAAAGACAAGAACAATAGGAGGATGGATCATTGCTTCAGGTACAGGTTTCATGAAAACATACTTAGATCTTCAAGGAACAAGGCTTAGAAGCATAAATCTAAATAAGGAAATAAAACCTACCATATATGTAACTACCATGCTTCATGAAGAACACATAGTATGGTAGAAGAGAACAATTAGAGATTGATAGATCATGGATCATGGAAAGAAAACACAGTAACTAACTACTAACATGATCAACATAGAAGATCCAAAGAGATCAGAATTCAAATCAGATGTTTAACAAGATTAGATCATGGTTTGATCATGATTCCTTCAAAAGCTTGCAATGATCATGGTTAAGATCATTGTTCTAGCCTCAAATCCTTAGGATGATCATGAGAACATGTTCGAGAGATGTTTGCAACGAGAGAATGCAGCATCTCTTCTCTGTCTCAACTCAAAAAGGAAAGAAAAAACAAAGATGGAGGAGAAGAAGAGAGAGTAGACATACCTTTTGATGCAAAAAGAAGAATTTCGACGAAGATCCGTCAAGAAAACACCAAGGATGCAAGGGAGATGACTTGCAGAGGTCTTTGGTTCGTTCCAGAGAGTTTGGAGGCAGCAAATACGAAGTGGACTCGAGATTGGACTTAAATAGAGCAAGAAAAACCTAATTTCCAAAGACAGCACTCATTGGTCGAGTGGATTGGTCGACTGGCCCAGTCGACCAATCAGCAGTCGACCAATCAGTCGACCAATGCTGACAACAAGACCAAAACAGGGAATTGAAGGCCCAGATCAAATCCAATCCTAAAGGGGTTTTGCACACAAGTCAAATGACTTACCTAATAGGTAGAAATGCCTTCAAACCAAGATAGAGAGCACTCCAAGTCCATCAACTAATCAGATCTTTATCAGGATTCAGTTTCCATAAATAGAACTTCATCATCAACTTTCATGGATTCAAAGCCAGACACCAAGTCCTCCACTGGGATGGCCCAAAGCTGACTTCTTACTTTACTCCGGGTCATCGGACCTACAAATAACAAGGTTTCCGGGTCAAGGTTAGGGCTGGGTTTTACATTCTCCCCCCTTAAAGAAATTTCGTCCTCGAAATTGAAAGCGTACCTGTGCTTCCAAAGAGGTAAGGAAACTTCTCCTTCATATCTTCTTCCTTCTCCCAAGAAGCTTCTTCAGGGGTATGGTTCTTCCACCGAATCTTCACCAAAGGGATGGTGCGATTCCGTAGCTGCTTGTCCTTCCTATCCAAGATTTCGGCCGGTTCTTCATCATAGGTCAAATCAGCACTAAGTCCTTCAGGTGCTTGCTGCAAAATGTGTTCCAGATTCTCTATGTATTTTTGGAGCATCGAAATGTGAAACACATTGTGAACACCAGCAAGAGGCGGAGGTAATGCTAATCGATACGCAACAGGTCCAACCTTTTCCAAAATCTCGAAAGGTCCAATGTAGCGAGGGCTAAGCTTTCCCTTAACATTGAATCTCATCACACCCTTCATTGGTGAAACCTTCAGAAAAACTTTCTCTCCAACTTGAAATTCCAAATCGGTCCTTCTCTTATCAGCATAAGATTTCTGTCTTGATAGGCGGACTTAATCCTTTCTCTTATCATATCTACCATAGCAATCGTAGCTTCAATCATTTCAGGACCTAAGACTTTTCTTTCACCTGTCTCGATCCAGTGCAAAGGTGTCCTACAAGTACTTGCCATACAAAGCCTTGAATGGAGCCATGCCTATTGTTGCTTGATAAGCTGTTGTTATAGGCAAACTCAACCAAAGCTAGGTGTTCATCCCAATTACCACCCATATCCACCACACAAGATCCGAGCATGTCTTCCAATGTCTGAATTGTCCGCTCGGATTGTCCATCGACCTGTGGATGATGAGCTGTACTCAAGTTCAATTGGGTTCCCAAGGCCTTCTGCAAACTATTCCAAAACCTTGAGGTGAACCTAGGATCACGATCCGAAACAATACTCAAAGGCACACCATGCAGACGAACCACATTATCCACATAAAGCCTTGCTAGCTTATCCAGAGTATGAGTGATCTTCATAGGAATGAAATGGGCTGATTTGGTCAACCTATCAACAATCACCCACACAGTGTCATTGCCTTTACTTGTCCGAGGCAAGCTAGTCACAAAGTCCATGGAGATATCCTCCCACTTCCAACTAGGAATAGGGAGAGGCTGAAGTAATCCAGATGGAGGTTGTCGAACGGCTTTCACACGTTGGCAAGTCTCACACTTGGCAACAAAATCATCAACATCAGCCTTTAGACCAATCCACCAAAAATGTTCCTTCAAGTCCTTGTACATCTTGGTGCTTCCCGGGTGTATAGTAAAGACCGACTGGTGTGCTTCCTTCAATATTTCTTTCTTAACTTCTTCATTTGCGAGCACGCACAGTCTTCCCCTAAACAACAAAGCACCATCCATAGATATACCAAAGTCGGGGTCCGACTCGAGATTCGAAGAAATCTTCTCAACTTTGATCAAAAGCTCTTGATCGAACTCTGCGAGAGCAACAATCTTATCTCTAAGACCAGATCTTGCCGTCATGGCGAAAAAGAATAAAATCAGAATTTTCGGGGACGATTTTCAAGTCAAAACTCTCAATAGAAGACCACAATGGTAAACTCAAAGCATTCAAATCCAAAGTCTTCTTCTGGTTCTTCCTACTAAGAGCATCAGCAACAACGTTTGCTTTCCCGGGGTGATATCTTGAATATCACAATCATAATCGAGAGACTAGTTCCAACCATCTCCTTTGTCTCATGTTCAACTCCTTTTGGGTAAAGAAGTATTTCAAACTCTTATGATCCGTGAAAATGGCAATCTTCTCACCGTAAAGGTAGTGTCTCCAAATCTTCAAAGCAAAGACAACGGCGGCAAGTTCTAGATCGTGAGTGGGGTAATTCCGCTCATAATCCTTCAATTGCCGAGAAGCATAGGCTACGACCTTGCCATGTTGCATCGGTACACAACCCAAACCAATCTTTGACGCATCGGTATAAAGCTGTCATACCACCGGAACTATCAGGTATAGTCAAAACCGGGGCACTTGTCAATCTATCTTTCAACTCTTGGAAATTCTTCTCACAGGCGTCAGACCAAACAAACTTTTCTTCTTTCCTAGTCAACTTAGTCATAGGAGCAGCCAACCGAGAAAAGTTCTCAATAAACCTTCGGTAGTAACCCGCCAATCCAAGAAAACTTCTTATTTCCGTTCTTGACTTCGGTCTTTCCCAATCAGCCACGACTTGGACCTTTTCGGGATCGACACGAATACCTTCGGCTGAAACTACATGACCAAGGAATACCACTCTCTTAAGCCAGAAATCACACTTGCTAAACTTAGCAAACAACTTCTTTTCTCGCAACCTTTGCAACGTGAAACTTAGATGACTCGCATGCTCTTCTTCGCTCTTCGAATAGATCAAGATGTCATCAATGAAAACAATCACAAACTTATCAAGCACATCATGAAATACTCGGTTCATGAGGTCCATGAACACCGCAGGAGCATTGGTCAATCCGAAGGGCATGACTCTAAACTCGTAGTGACCATACCGCGTTCGGAAAGCTGTCTTGAAGATATCACTAGACTTCACTTTCAATTGGTGATATCCGGACCTTAAGTCAATCTTTGAGAACACAACTGCACCCTTCAACTGATCGAAGAGATCATCAATTTTGGGCAGCGGATATCTATTCTTGATAGTCAACTTATTCAACTCACGGTAGTCGATGCACAAGCGCATACTACCGTCTTTCTTCTTGACGAACAAGACCGGAGCTCCCCAAGGTGACACACTAGGCTGTACGAAACCTCTATCAATGAGCTCATTCAACGATTTTGCAACTCTTTCAACTCGGTAGGGGCCATCCTATACGGAGCTTTAGATACCGGAGCGGCACCGGGGACAAGATCAATAGAAAATTCGACATCCCCTGTCCGGAGGCACTCCGATAGATCATCGGGAAGACATCAACAAAGTCGCAGACAACTCGACTTCATCGACTCTTTTCTCCACTATACCCTTGCCTTAAGATGAAGCATCATCCACTAGGGCATAGATTTGCATCGGTCTGAGACAAGACCTTCTTACAAACCGTTCTCTTTTCACCCCGAAATTCAAAGGCCGGACTTCCACAAATATGGAACTGAATCTTCCTTGAGGAACAAAGGAACACGGCTTTGTGGGCTGTCAACCAATCAATTCCCAAAATAACATCGAAGTCCTTCATGTCAAGAATCACAAAATTGGCTTCCAAGTTCTTCTCACCAATCAACACGGGACATTTAGATAACCCCTTATCTAGTTTCACAACAGACCAGTGGGTGTACTAATCAATAAACAACTAGACAACTTCTCGGGGATTAGGTTAGTCTTCTTGATGAATGCGAGATGACATGAACGAATGAGATGCACCCGTATCAAATAAGACAAATGCGAAATAGAAGCAACTAACAATGTACCTGTAATCACTTCATGGCTTGGATCCTGCTCAAGACCGGAAATACTGAAAACTCTACCGGAGGGAGGAGCAGGAGCACTCTTCACCACTGGGGGCGGAGCTCTTGGGCGGGCCGCTCCGGACAGGCACGAGCAAAATGACCAGCTTGCTTGCGGTAGAAGCAAACGGGATTGCTTTGGATCCAACGGGGGTGGCTGCAACAGAGGGCTTCGAACAAAAGGCCTTGCACTTGCACTTGCACTTGCACTTGCACTTGCACTTGCACTTGCTGGTGGTCGGTTTCCGCCATCTTGTCTAAACGGCCGGGCTGCTGAAAACCCGTGTTCGACCTACACTCTTAGCCCGAAAGGTAGGAGTGGGGTAGGGTGTAGGTCTCACAAAACGACGGTCATTACGATCCACCAAACCAGAATTCCTTGATCTGCCAAGGCTTTTGCACACGAGCACTTTCCTTCTCTGTTTCTTCCAACTTCTTCGAGTTCTGCACCACTTGAGCATAGCTCACTATAGGCTGGACTGTGAGGTAAGCTTTAATGGCGGGCGCGCAGTCCTTTGAAGAACTTCTTTGCTTTCGCGAGGTCATCCTTCGAGAGAATGCGGAGCAAAGAAATGAAGCTCCTCGAACTTCCGTTGGTACTCCAACACGAGACGAGATCCCCGAGTAAGAATCATGAACTCGGCTTCCTTCGCATCTTTTACCGCCTCGGGAAAGTAATTCATACAAAAAGCCTCTTTGAACAACTCCCAAGTTACAACTCCTGCATGCAAACCTTCCAAAACAGGCCGAGTGGAGATCCACCATTCATCAGCTTCTTGTTGCAACTTCTGTTCAGCAAACAAAATCTTTTGAGCTTCCGAGCATTGCAGATGTCGGAAAGCCTTCTCCAACTCACGAAGCCACTTGTTGGGAAACAAGGGGTGTGAAACCCAGCCCTAACCTTGACCCGGAAACCTTGTTATTTGTAGGTCCGATGACCCGAAGTAAGGTAAGAAGTCAGCTTTGGGCCATCCCAAAGAGAGGACTTGGTGTCGGCTTTGAATCCATGAAGGTTGATGATGAGGTTCTATTTATGGAAACAGAATCCTGATGAAGATCTAATTAGTTGATGGACTTGGAGTGCTCTCTATCTTGGTTTGAAGGCATTTCTACCTACTAGGTAAGTCACTTGACTTGTGTGCAAAACCCCTTTAGGATTGGATTTGATCTGGACCTTCAATTCCCTGTTTTGGCCTTCTTGTCGGCATTGGTCGACTGATTGGTCGACCGGGCCGATCGACCAATCCACTCGACCAATGGGTGCTTGTCTTTGGCAATTAGGTTGATTCTTGCTCTATTTAAGTCTAACCTCGAGTCCACTTCGTATTTGCTGCCTCCAAACCCTCCGGAACGGACCAAAGACCTCTGCAAGTCATCTCTCTTGCATCCTTGGAGTTTTCTTGGCGGATCTTCGTCGGAACTCTTCTTTTTGCATCAAAAGGTATGTCTACTCTCTCTTCTTCTCCTCCATCTTTGTTTTTCTTTCCTTTTTGAGTTGAGACAGTAGAAGAGATGCTGCATTCTCTGTTGCAAACATCTCTGAACATGTTCTCATGATCATCCTAAGGATTTAAGGCTAGAACAATGATCTTAACCATGATCATTGCAAGCTTTTGAAGGATTCATGATCAAACTATGATTTAATCTCTGTTAATCTTCTAATCTGAATTCCGATCTCTTTGGATCTTCTTTCATTGATCATGTTAGTGGTTAATGGTTGTGTTTTCTTTCCATGATCCATAATCCATAGAATTCTAGTTGTTCTCTTCTACCTTACTATGTGTTCTTCATGATGCATGATAGTACATATATGGTAGGTTTTATTTCCTTATTTAGATTTATGCTTCTAAGCCTTATTCCATGAAGACCTATGCATGTTTTCATGTTTTCATTACCGAAAGCAATGATCCATCCTCCTATAGTTCTTGCCTTGTTTTCTATTTCAAAATTCATCAAGATCCATGTTTGATTTATTTATGGTAACTTTTTGTTTCCTAATTTGGATCTTGATACCTTGATTTGATTAGTGTTTTGAGGTCCCCTTTATGTTAGAATACTACTGATATAGTCTACCCCTTGATTAGTACCCTTTTGAACCACCAAATTCGGATTTCATATCTCAAAACTCTGATTTTATAAGCTCTATCTGCATTGGTCGACTGATTGGTCGATGGACCACTCGACCAATCCACTCGACCAATGAGTACAAGCAACTCCAGAATTGGTCCGTTTCGGATATTTTGATATATATTCTGCTAGGGATCTTTCCTAATATGTTGTATATACTTGTTTAGGACCTTCTTCTCAAGTTTGCCAAGATCTTACTTGATTTCTTAGGATTCTTTGCGAGTTATAAAAGGTAAGGATGGTTATTTTCCTTAATTACATAGATAGCATGAATCTAGTTTCTATGTTTGAATATCATTAATATGTTTCCTAAATTAGATTTTTACAATGATATACTACTGTTGTATAACTTTGATTACAGTAGCATTACTTATTCATATTGAATTGATTCATGAATGATTTACTTACCAATGTTATACAAGTGATTGTAATTACTGATTTCTTTCCATATATGGAGTTACCATATATGTGATGATATGAATTGATGCATGTGTATGCTTACGTATGGTTTGGAAAGGAGAGGTGTCCTTTTGACACTTCTGTCCTTGGACTACTACGGGAATATTATGGGATATTTCCGGAGATGCCCTCTGGACACCTTCCTAAACTGTTGGATGACATATATAGGATTGTCTAGTAGTGTTTGGCTAGGATGTCCTGTTATGTCAGACCCTAATCGAGTGATCAACCTCCCACATAAACAATAACATAATCATGAACAATCATAATAAAAGTGCGGAAGATAAATCATAGATCCAATAAGGAAGAATGAATCATAAATGAATCAGAATAATAGATATAATCAGAGTGTCAAACAGATAAGTAAAGTGAGGCAAATATCCCACTCTACAACCAGCGGAAAAGTAGCTCTAAAAGAATAAACTAGACAATATCTAATCCCAATAGCAAGTACAATGGGTAACTAAATTGTTCTCCACTTTATAGACAACATCCTTATAAGTATAAATCTCATAAATGGCACAAGGACACTTCCACTCAATGGTCGGACTAAGCATCGTACGGAGCATAACCACTCGCGGAATCTTCAGAGTAATTGTGGTAACCGCAATCACCTTCCTGGAGATATGCCTCTTCGCCTTGCGCTTCTTCATAGGGACCGTCATAGTACTCAAGTACACTGCAGGATAGTCTAACAACATTGTACAATAAAGGAATGAGTATCAAAGAAACTCAGTAAGGCAGTTAAAATCCATAATAACATAAATGGCAGGATTCCAGAACAATCATAAATGCAATATGATATGAGACAAGCAATGAATGAATGAAACTAACTCTATGTATGCTGGTCTCTATTGGCAAACATGCTTTAAGTCATAACACCGTACTTCTTTAGGAAAGTCCACTCACATCCTCAACCATTTAAGATATCTTGGATTCTCTCACGGATCATTTCACCGGTCTTGAGCAGCCGATTGGTAATGGGTCCTTCATCCCTCGGGACAAACCATGGCGGGGGTTAAGTCAACACACTCTCTCACAACCATTTGGTATAAATCTTGGCGCATGTCGGGGTAAAACCTAGCCAAATGCAAGTCTTCTACTTAGTTACATCAAGTCGGATCCGAGATACTTCCATTCCTCGTCCCCGACGATCCTTTCCGGTATCCTTCACACTAGAGTCCTCATAGTCCCTGACTACGGACTCACCAACCCTATTGGTTATCCACATATGGTAAACGGGAAGCTCTCACGTCCTCTCACGGGTTGGTTACCGGTCTTAAGCTCCCGTGAGCCCAAGTCTATCCATATGCAACCCTACCAATAAATGGCCCCCACAATGTGATTCCTGTCCTCTCACGGGTTGGTTACCGGTCTTGAGTGCCCATGAATCCCCATTGCTACCACGGGTCGTTCGGTCTCAATACCCCTCCGATTAGGGTCTGACATAACAGGACATCCTAGCCAAACACTACTAGACAATCCTAGATATGTCATCCAACAGTTTAGGAAGGTGTCCAGAGGGCATCTCTGGAAACATCCCATAATATTCCCGTAGTAGTCCAAGGACAGAAGTGTCAAAAGGACACCTCTCCTTTCCAAACCATACTTAAGCATACACATGCATCAATTCATATCATCACATATATGGTAACTTCATATATGGAAAGAAATCAATAATTACAATCACTTGTATATAATTGGTAAGTAAACCATACATGAGTCAATTTAATATGAATAAGTAATGCTACTGTAATCAAAGTTATGCAACAGTAGTATATCATTGTAAGAATCTAATTTTGGAAACATGTCAATGATATTCAAATATAAAAACTAGATTCATGCTATCTATGTAATTAAGGAAATAACCATCCTTACCTTTTATAACCCGCAAAGGAATCCTAAGAAATCAAGTAAGATCTTGGCAAACTTGAGAAGAAGGTCCTAAACAAGTGTATACAACATATTAGGAAAGATCCCTAATAGAAAAGATACCAAAACATCCAAAACAGACCAAATCTGAAGTTGCTGTACTCATTGGTCGAGTGGATTGGTCGACTGGCCCAGTCGACCAATCAGTCGACCAATGCGAGACGATAGCCTATAAAATCGAGTTTTAAGATATGAAATCCGAATTTGGTGGTTCAAAAGGGTACTAATCAAGGGGTAAACTACATCAGTAGTATTCTAACATATAGGGGACTTCAAAACACCAATCCAAACAAGACATCAAGATCCAAATTAGGAAACAAAAAGTTACCATAATTAGATCAACCATGGATCTTGATGAATTCGAAATAGAAATCAAAGACAAGAACAATAGGAGGATGGATCATTGCTTCAGGTACAGGTTTCATGAAAACATACTTAGATCTTCAAGGAACAAGGCTTAGAAGCATAAATCTAAATAAGGAAATAAAACCTACCATATATGTAACTACCATGCTTCATGAAGAACACATAGTATGGTAGAAGAGAACAATTAGAGATTGATAGATCATGGATCATGGAAAGAAAACACAAGAACTAACTACTAACATGATCAACATAGAAGATCCAAAGAGATCAGAATTCAAATCAGATGTTTAACAAGATTAGATCATGGTTTGATCATGATTCCTTCAAAAGCTTGCAATGATCATGGTTAAGATCATTGTTCTAGCCTCAAATCCTTAGGATGATCATGAGAACATGTTCAGAGATGTTTGCAACAGAGAATGCAGCATCTCTTCTACTGTCTCAACTCAAAAAGGAAAGAAAAAACAAAGATGGAGGAGAAGAAGAGAGAGTAGACATACCTTTTGATGCAAAAAGAAGAATTTCGACGAAGATCCGTCAAGAAAACACCAAGGATGCAAGGGAGATGACTTGCAGAGGTCTTTGGTTCGTTCCAGAGAGTTTGGAGGCAGCAAATACGAAGTGGACTCGAGATTGGACTTAAATAGAGCAAAAAAAACCTAATTTCCAAAGACAGCACTCATTGGTCGAGTGGATTGGTCGACTGGCCCAGTCGACCAATCAGTCGACCAATGCTGACAGCAAGACCAAAACAGGGAATTGAAGGCCCAGATCAAATCCAATCCTAAAGGGGTTTTGCACACAAGTCAAATGACTTACCTAATAGGTAGAAATGCCTTCAAACCAAGATAGAGAGCACTCCAAGTCCATCAACTAATCAGATCTTCATCAGGATTCAGTTTCCATAAATAGAACTTCATCATCAACTTTCATGGATTCAAAGCCAGACACCAAGTCCTCCACTGGGATGGCCCAAAGCTGACTTCTTACTTTACTCCGGGTCATCGGACCTACAAATAACAAGGTTTCCGGGTCAAGGTTAGGGCTGGGTTTTACAATTGGGGAGTGTCCTATTGACACTTCTGTCCTTGGACACCGGAGGGAATAGTATGGGATGTTCTCCGATGGTGCCTATCGACTCTTTCCCGGGTTATTGGATGACATACATAGGATTGTCTAGTTGTTTGGCTAGGATGTCACATCCCGTCCTAAATCCACCAAGGGAATACCCTATCTGGATTACCCGGGAGTGAATTACTTGTCCCGCCGATCAAGTTTAGGAACGATCATAATCACTTAGCACAATAATATAATCAAAAGCAAGAACAGTTCCTTGTATCCAAATAATTCAATAATAAAAGTCGAGAAAGTACCTCAGAAGGATTCACAAATAACATCAGAGTGCGGAAAGGATTTCATTAGTATAAACAATCAAGTGTGAAAAGGAGGGAGGAAACCCATCCTATAATATCAGCGGAAGATGAAACGACTAAAGTAAAGGTTACAACCGATTCACCAAATAACAAGTGAAACAACTAAGCTATAGTCCCGACAATTCAAATAAAAAGGTTAAAAAGGGAATGAGGCGACATCCCATCCCTAACACACAAATATAAAATTGAACTGCTACAAACAAGTCCCGATCTCGGTCTACTCGTCTTTATCAACTGGTTCATCGCCACCAGTATGATACAAGTCTTCAACTCGGCCTCCGGGAGGGTTGATCGCCACGAGTCAACGGTGGTAGTACCTGCGGGGAAAGTCTAACAAAGTATGTTGCAAAAAAGTGAGTTCGAAAGAACTCAGCAAGGAAAGTTATTCCATAATAACATAAATCATATGATGCGCAGCATAGCATGATGCAATATGATATGAGACATATGATGCAAATATGAATCTAACTCTAAGTAGACATGCTTTAAGTCATAGCACCGTACTTCTCTGGGTCGTCAGTCACTCTCCCATTTCCATATCTTGGGAATGCCCGGGGAAGATCGGTAAAGTCATCAAAAAACCGTGGTAAGGGGATCGGTCACCGCTCTCTCACATCACCATTTGGTCAAGTACTGGCGCATGTCACAGTAAAGCCTAGCCCAATGCAAGTCATCTACTCAGTCATATCATCTCAGTTCCAGATACGTCCATTCCTCGCCCCCGGCGATCCTTTCCGGTATCCTTCACACTAGAGTCAGCGTAATCCCGGATTACGGACTCATCAACCCTATTGGTCATCCACATATAGTAAACGGGAAGCTCTCACGTCCTCTCACGGATTGGTTACCGGTCTTGAGCGCCCGTGAGCCCAAGTCTATCCATATGCAACTCTACCAATAAATGGCCCCTTTCAGGTATCCGTAGCATGGTTTATGTCCCCTACCGGATTGGCTACCGGCCTAGAGCGCCCATCCAACCATACACTACCACGGGTTGTTCGGTCTCAATGCCCTTCCGATTCGGGTCTGACACGACAAGGATGAACCTAGCCACACAACTAGACACTCCTATGTATGTCATCCAATAACTCGGGAGAGTGTCGATAGGCACCATCGGAGAATATCCCATACTATTCCCTCCGATGCCCAAGGACAGAAGTGTCAGTAGGACACCCTCCAATCCCAAGTCATACGTAAGCAATCACACATCAGATCTCATCATTTCTCATGCATCCAATGCATATTCATAATAGTACTCAAATCATGATATTGAAACGAATCATTATAAACATAAGCAAATCAAAATGATAGAGTAACACAACAATTGTATAAAGATTTAAATATTACTGTTCCAACACATATGTATCAGTATCATAATGATTGAAAGAAATTTAGGGACTTCATTCTTTGAATAAAGCATAGTTCAATATTTGATGACTTATATGTTTATGGATATAACCATCCTTACCTTGGATGAGTTGATGATGAATTGAGAATACCAAGAATAGTCCAATAGAAGTGTTAAGGCCCTAAACAAACATCAATAATAAGTTAGAAAAGAAGTCGTGAAGATCGGATGTCATTCGAGTCAAAACTGACCAAGGTTGCTGTCAGCAACAACTTTGGTCGATGGTTTTGGTCGATGGTATCGACCAAAATGATCGACCAAAATAGTCCTCGGGCAGAATAGTGGATTTTGGGGATTTTGGTCCGAAATGAGTCTTCCGGTGTTCGGATCAATCTAGAACTTGGAGGCATACTTAACAACAGTAGTAGGACACTATAAATCAAGGAATTAACCCAATCCAATGGTCTAATTAAAAAGCCCCAATTTGAGCTATCAAGTTCAAGTGATAAACGTCATGGCATGAGTTGGAATTGATTGCATTGATGAGGAATAGCAT
The DNA here is from genome assembly GCF_041222555.1 of Hakea prostrata. Taxonomy (NCBI): domain Eukaryota; kingdom Viridiplantae; phylum Streptophyta; class Magnoliopsida; order Proteales; family Proteaceae; genus Hakea; species Hakea prostrata. The sequence continues at coordinate 16,156,754 of NC_142601.1, forward strand.
GCAATAGCTAGAGGAACTAATAGAAATTCGATTGGAATCATATGGCAATGTTAAACATGAACATAACACACTTTATAGCTCAGTTTGATATCAAATGGTATGATGTTAATAGGTAAAGCATGGAATACATATGCTAGGCATGAGATTTAAGCATTAGCATCAATGAATGGCTAAGGGAATCATGGATTGAGCATGAGTAGGCACTTGGAGTGGTGGTTGCAAGGTTGCAGCACCATTTCAAATGTCCCATCAGCAAGATGACAATAGAAAGGAGTAGAAAATGGTAGGGTAGAGAGTGGAATGAAGAGTCTTACCTTAGTGTAGAAGATGAATGCAAGAATCAATGATAAACTAAGTGTCTTTGATGAGATGCCCTTCACACTAACCAAGGAGCTGCTTTGGGAAGCTCTCCCCACGTTCCCAGGTGAGAAAAATGATTGCAAAAGGCTCAAGGCTCGAGGTCATATTAAATAGAAAAGGAATATTCCATGGAATCATTAACTTGGCAGACTGGGACATTTTGGTCGATGCTTTTGGTCGATGGTATCGACCAAAATGATCGACCAAGATGATTTCAGCAGAAAACTCAAGTTTAGAACAGCAACTTCAAGTAGAGATTTGAAAGGCTATACAAGGTCAAATTGAGTGAGGTTTTCTTCCACAATTCAATCAAGAAGTCTAGTTTCGGGGAATACCTTCGGATTGTGTACAGGAGGTCATTTGGTACATCAACCATATTAATCTTCTCCAATGCGCAGACTTTCCTTAAACACTGACAATGCATTTAAGCAAGGGGTATCACTGTCAATGTCCATGGGCTCGGTCTCCGAATCATGATCATCAATCAGGATGGTCCATAGATCTCTTCTTCCACCGCTTCGGGTCCTCGGACCTGAATACAACAGTGGATCCGGGTCAGGGTCAAGGTTAGAATAGGGCTGGATATTACATTCTCCCCCCCTTAAAATAATTTCGTCCTCGAAATTGGGAGAGTACTAGGCTTCTAAGGAGATGGTGGACATTGCTTTTATCTTGACCTTTCTTCTCCCAAAATCTTCGGAAAACAATTAACAAAAAGTCTTTTATAAGAAACAAGGAATAAATCTAACATGCTTTGAAATCGAATCAAAAGTATGATCATGGTTTCATGAAGATTTCACAAGGATCATGGTGAAGATCAATATGAAGATCATAAAACCTTAAAATGAAAATAGATTGTAGAGAGATGGTTGCAAGGATGCAGCATCTTCTTCATAGTCTCAATCACGAAGAATAAAACATAGTAAGAGTAAAGTACGATCATGGCTTTATGAAGATTTCATAAGGATCATGGTGAAGATCAATATGAAGATCATAAAACCTAAAAAAAATGAAAAGAGATTGTAGAGAGATGGTTGCAAGGATGCAGCATCTTCTTCTAAATCTCAATCACAAAGGATAAAACATAGTAAAAGTAGATCAATACAATACAAGAGAGGTTACTAACCTTTGATTGAAAACAAGAGATGAAAAGCTTGAAGTCTTGAAATAATTAGAAGGAATAACAAATCATGAAGATCACACTTGATTTCCCTTCAAAATCGTCATGTGGAGAATTCACAAGGTTATAGGGTGTATGGAGGTCCACTCTACAACAGCAGGGTAGAAGGATCATTATAGAGTGCATGGAGATCCTCTATACAATAGCATGTATAGAAAAATCAATCATGGAAATGACTTAAGATCACTCTCTCATCAAAGGGAAGAAATAGAAGGAGAAAAAGATAAGCTTCGAGATAAACTTCCACCAAATGAAACTAGGCAACTCATACAACAGAGAATAAATCGAACAATGTATAAGGTAGGTATGGATTTGGCACAGTAGCAAGGTTAGGATTAGGCGGGATTTCACATTCTCCCCCCTTAAAATAATTTCGTCCTCGAAATTGAAAGCATACCTGGACTTCCAATAAGATGAGGAAACTTTTTCAGGGGTGTGATTGTTCCACCAAATCTTTACCAAGGGAAAGGAAAGTACAACGAGAAATAAGTCTAATAGGTAAAGAAGCATGGACTCTTGGTTGACTTCTCAAATAGTCAAAAGGAATTCAAACATTACTCACAGATATTTCATACGGACTAGGCAGATTCATATAGCAAGAATAAATCAAAATAACACATATGGCCTTTATGCAATGAATCAGTAAGGATTAAATCAAGCAACACATATGATATGTACGTAATGCATAAGTAAAGACTAAATCGGAACAATGCCTGTGGTATTCATAACAGGCAACTATAAATCAAATCAAAACAATGCTTATAGTATATATGCAAATGCAAAAATCAGAGAATAGGTCAATAACAACAGTGGATCCGGTTAACCCATGATGTCAGTGGCTTGGTCATGTGAGCATCAAGCAGGCCCACTGCTATCATGAGATGATAGGGTTGCATTTAATAGACAATGGCTCATGGGCGCTCAAGACCGGTAACCAACTAGTGAGAGGACATGGAGAGCATCCTGTCTATTATATATGGATGACCATAGGGTTAAGTGTCAATGTAGTCTGAGTTGGTTGGTGCCATAGGGGCAGTATCCAGACCATATGTAGTACAAGACCGTATGACTTTGCATTGGGCTTAGAGTAATCATTGACATGCGCCAGTTCTCATGTCAAATGGTGATGTGAGAGAATGGTGACTTATACCCCAGCCACGGATTGATGTGACTTGACCCAATAGCCGCGGAGAACCCAACAAAAATAATTTAGTGCCGTGAGAGAAGAGTGATGAGACCGCCCAAAGGAGACTGGTGTATGACTTAATACGTGTCTACTTTAAAGACTACATTTTAGAGTTAAGAACCTCATATCATCACCATGCATCTGTTTGTTTATATTATTAATTACATGATTGTCTTATGAATTAACATGGAAATTGGATGAATATATGATGTGAATGTTAGTCACCTCACTGAGTTCTATGAACTCATTCATTTATTTTGTTTGTTCTTTAGGTTTCTCTACAAGTTATGAGGACCCCACTTTCGTTGAAGATCCTTTGTCGGGTGGTTACTACGAGGGCATGATCAAGGAGGATGTGGATGCACATGATGCTTTGTGTTCGTGTCAGGATTGCTCTTATGGAGTCTACTTCCATTAGATCTTTCCTTAGAATATTTCTTCCACTGCAGACTTTCTTTCTTTCTTAGAACTCTAATGTTTAGCTTTTGTTTGAAGTAATGGATGATTGTAATCATTATTTCATAATTGATACTTTATATTTGAAACTTGATTTATTCTTATCCATTTAATTATATTATATCATGTGTTGTATAGATTTGTCACTGAACCTAGGTCTTGCGATGTAACACCCCCACGAGTATTCAGGTATGACTGGATTCGGCTGAGTGGGGTGTGACAACTTTTCTCATTTCACACAGTTGGAGATTAGAATATCTGAAGTTTGATTATTTAGGAATCAAAATGCGAGAGATACAAAGAGGGAGAGCGCAAAAAAATTGAAGAAGAGGATTACCAGAAGAGAAAAGAGAGTTGAAAATGCCTTTTCCTTATTCTTCTTCATCTTCGCCCACACTCATCTCAAAATGCATTGTTTTCCCAGAATAGGAATCCTCAATTGGGTATTTGAAACTCTCTATATCTGATCTTCCTATGCATTCATGTATATTCATACAGAAAGGGGTTCACTTCACTCTCCCCAATCTCCCCATCAACGCTCTCGTGTCTATTTTGAAGCGAGGTCTCTCTCAGATCCTCACACATTTCCCACCACTAGCTGGCCGTGTCATCCTTGACTCCGCCGGATACGTCCACCAAAGTTGTAATGATGCAAATGTCGATTTCTTCCACCCCAATGCCACCTACCTATCTATCCATGAAATTCTCTCCCCAATCTACATGCCTGATTCCATCAAGAAGCTCTTCACCTTTGATGATGCCGTCAATTACTGATGTGGTCAATTCATAACAGACCGAGTTGGTTCACAAAGACAAGCCAAACCAACCAAACCCTTGGTCGGACTGTGCACGAAACAAGATACTCCTACATTCTAAGTTGTAACCAACTTCCTTAAAGTTAGAAGTAAGGAGCTTGATCAAGATAGGAAACTAGTCCAGATCGGGCACCACGATAACAATATGAGTAATATTCTCTTTGCAGATAAGAATCCATTTCTATTTGGGAGAGGTTAGGAGCAATCATAGAGTTCAAGTCGAACACCAACACTGCACAACTAAGATCTTCCCTTAGGTCTATAAATATTCATGCGTTCAACATAAACAGGTATGCCTTCTCAGGTTACCTTTTCTAGCATTGTGAGATCTGCAAGTTGTTTTCATCTTCTAAAGTTGTGCACTTCCACTAATTTGATTGTCGGAGACGTTCCTCGACCAATCATTTTGAGCACATTTTTTTTTGCAGGTTGTTAGCTTGCACTGCCGAACAAGTTTTTGGAGCAATAGTTACGATGGCCCTTTCAAACCTATAGTTGCCATCCAAGTCATGGAGCTCGTTGATAACATCTTCATCGGATGCACCGTTCACCATGACGTCATTGACGAAACTTCGTTCAGGAACTTCTTCAATACCTTCATTGAGGTTTGCAGGTAATAAATCTCAAGGCCATCGGATTTATGCTCAAGAATTGTTGATTCTTAAATAATCGAACTCGAGACATGCTAGTCTCCAGATAGGGCGAAAAGATAAAAGGGATCAAAGTCGGGTAGAGTGAGGGGGTTCCCTTTCGAAATTTGTAAACTTTAAAAACTTTCAAATGTAAAAATAAAAAGTTATATTTACAACTAAACCTCTGCCTTTTGATCCTACACTGTTGAATTGCCTTTTGTACACATGATGAGATCTCCACCTTTCGTTGCAGGCTGCATCCTGCAACAAATAAAAATTCAAATTACTCTCAAATTTGAAGTAGCGAATCGTGTATGATTAAGGAAAGATTTCAACTTCAGAAAATCTTTACGTACGATCCAATAAGAAGATGGAATTATATACGAGTATCAAAATAGTACCAAACGTGATCCCAACAAGTTGCTTTAAAATTTTATTTTTTTTTTTTTTGTTGGTAAACAAGCTGCTTGTAATCTTAGTAAATGTTAAATGCCATCTGCCATAAGTTCAGAGTACTGTGTCCCAGTGCCCTTTTTGCTTCCACTTCAAGAAGCAAACCCAATTGCCCATAGATTTCAAGCACATAATGATTGTCCTGCACTGAACATTTCTAAACAAAAATGATGCAAATATGGACTGTATAACACAAATCGCAGAGCAGAAAAGAAGAAATCAAAGAGCAGTTTCATATAGACCATGCATCACAAGCGAAAGTGTGATTCTTATGGAACCCCCAAATTTTCTTTTCTTGTCAAGCCAAGATTTTCTCGAGTAAAATCAATTGGCCTGGGGTACTACAAAGGCTACATCATAATGAAATCCAAAACCTGAGAATCAGATCCAGCCCATGATCTTCATATCTTGTTGTGTCTCCCACCACCCAAATCTGAATGGTTGGGAGAAAATGTCTCTCGGATATACAGAAGGGCAAAATTACTTCCCATAGTATTCTTATAATTCAAGAATCATTACTATTAGGTAAACCAAATAGTTCATAAAATGAATCAATCCAATATTCCCACATTGGATGACTCCTCATTGGCCTCACAATAGTGCAAAACTTTTTATGAATGTAGATAAAAATAACTTATCTGGGTGCGTTATCTATTTCAACATTCTCATGAGTCTTTTCTTTCTGAATTCAGATATAATCAGTTTCTTTTTAAAAATGCATATAAAAGTAAAAATCCTACTCCATGCGATTGTGAGGTTGATATGGATCTACAAGGCTAGCCTAGATTGAAAGCATACAAGTTAGTCAAAGCCTCAGAAGTTATTCGAGGGTAAATAAGTTTTGATTTCTTGGAAGGTCAAAAACTCTTGGTCAAGGTTATGAGCTTAGATAAAAAGAATTCTATCTGGGTGGACGATCTATTTCAACGCTCTCATGAGTTTATCTTTCTTGAATCCATATTTAATCAATCTTTTTTAAAGAATACGTATGTAAAAGTAAAATTCCCACGCTATGCGAGTGTGAGGTTAATATGGACCCTCGGGGTTAGTTAGGCTGAAAGCATACAGACACTCGCAAGTCATTGAGGGTAAATAGGTTTTGATTTCTTGGGAGGTCATGGCCTCTTGGTCTAGTTATATAGCTGATCAATTAGACTTGTAATTTTGTAAGTACGTCTCTCTCAATTTTGTTGGGTTTGAGTGTCTTGTATTTTAATGTAATGATGACTACATTGGTTTGAAAAAGAAAAAAAAAAGTTTGAAATGCACTTGAGAAGTATAGCGTGGACCCAAAATAGAGAAAACAAAGGAACCGGAAAAACAGCAGAAAAAAAAAAAAAAAAAAAAAAAATTTGCTTGGGAGCAACGCTGCTCCTAGCAGTCAAAGGCTCAAATCCTTTTGAGTTTAGAGCAAATCTGGACCATTGAGTGAAATTTTCAATCAACGGTCCAGATTTTCTATGGACCCCAAAGTGTATCTGAACCAGGCGCTGCTGAGAGCAGCACTACTCCCTAGAAAAAAAAAACCAAATGAAAAGTTTTTTTTTTTTCTAAATCGGATTGATCATATGAGTTGTTCTCATAGGATTTTGTGTGAATGTATTTTGTATAGAATTATGTGTTCCTAACGTTTTTGGGTGTTCCAGACTCAGTGGAAGTGATGGATGGAATATCATTCCATTGGTATTGATCTAGTGATTTCATACGAAGATCAATGGTCAAATTCTTTAAGTTAATGATAGGTAGGAAGGGCACAAATTAGGTTGGTATTGATCCTGTGGGTTCATACAGAGATCCACGTTCAAGTTCTTTAGGTTGATTGATAGATACAAAAGGCGCAGATCATGTGAATTGTACAAGCTTTGTAGAGAGTGTGGAAACATGTGGAACTCCAGTTGACACTTGGGTAAATGATAGAGGCAGACATAATTTGTAGGTTATTCAAGCGTCAAACAAGGGCAAATGTGTGAAGCAAATGTGTGACTTTCGCTTCAGATTTGGTGAGTGGCAGTTATCTCTCGGAGCTGGCTGTGACAGAAGGAGAGGTGGAGCCATTATCACGTCATACAACAACGATGAGTTGTACAGAACACCGCAGATGGGGGTTGTGTGCTATGTTGATTTAGTGATGGAGATATGGAAAGCATCCCTTGAGGGGATGTGGACCATGTGGTAAGGTGCAGTAGATACACAAAGACGAGTGATTGCAAATAAACATCATCAACGGTTTTCTTCAAAATGGTTTGCAGAATTCAAACAAGGTGGAGATTGTTGGGTTTGGGTGTCTTGTATTCTATGGGTCTATATGATTATAGTTTTGGTTGTATTTGTAATTGAAACAAGATTACATCAATTACTAGTACTTGGTGGAAATTGTAATTATATTGAGATTAAGGTTTTAGGTTTCCTTATAAGGATTGGCGCATCCCGATGATAGCCTGGATGTATCAATCCCCTACAGGGATTGATCCATCCTGATGATAGGGATTAGGTGCAAGCAAAAGGTATCACTTTGTGAATATGAGAATGGTGTGAAGTTTCTTGGAAATAGTGAAATCTCTTCTCTCTGATAAACATAGGCAAAGTTTTTCTGAACCACGTTAAATTCCTCTTGTATATTTTTCCTCTTGTATTTTTCTATGTTCATGGTTGTACATCCATATCCCAAATAAATTTTTCCTGCTCGCATGTCATTTCATCTCAAATAGAGTTAGTGACATGGGGAAAAAAAGTTAAGTGAAAAATATTGTACTTAACGTGGAAGGCTCCCATGTCTAAAGTGTAGAGATGTTAAATATATATACAGCCATACATGGTTCAAACAAGCATTTTCGAGGATTTGAACCCATGATTAAATATTAAACAAGTGAGCCCTTGAAGTGAGCAGACTTTTGATTTTAATCTGAAGATCACAATAAAATGAAGAGGTTAAAAACTGGCACCAAGTAAAATTAAGTTTGATCTTTATAATTTTGATTTAAATCTAAATTTCAGTTTGAAATTGTCAAAGTAATTACAACAAAGGTTAATTCAGTCAAGGTCACTCAATCAGGAGAAAAAAAAAGTTTAAATATCAATCGATAATGTACATATTCATACCTCAAAAATTGAAGATAATACGATTATAAATAAATAAATAAATAAATAAAAGGATAGATTAAACATTTGATAACGCAAAAATATACTTTGTCAAACTCTTTCACAAATCACTCAATATATTTAGGTAGATTCTACTAAAATGAACACCAAGAAAAAAATGAATTGAAACGAAAACAAATCAAAATAATATAGAGATTTAATATGGTTCACACACCAATGGAACGTGTAATGTCTATACGCCAAAAAGAAGATTTTTTACTATGTATGAAGAAGATTATAATGAAAGTTTTTCAACCAATCATCAAAACAACATTACAAAAAATTATCACTAAAAACCTCAAGGCAAAAACCTCCATCTTAGAAGGACTCCATAAGAGAACATAAGGTACATATATAAAGTTTCAATCTGGGAAATAGGGGACCCATATGCCTTAGCCTTCTACTTCCACCACAGATTATAATATATGGATCCTACAAATTGTCTACCAAAATATATCAAGTGTAGAACAATCTTCAAAGTCAAATATAAAATTTAAATCACATATAATAAATTCATATTTATGAAATTAACCACGTATTAAAAGTCATAAGGTCCTGTACCTGAAAAGAAATCACAAACTGAGAAAGGAAGACATGGGAAGATATTTATTTTCATTGGGGGGGGGGGGGTGGGGAACTCACTGTTGATATTTATTTTTCATTAAAGGGGCTTTATTAAGCCGGGGGATGGGGATATTAATATGCCTCAACAAGAGTCGAAATTACTACATCTTCACTAAGAGGTGTTGGTTTCACCACTAGAAGAGCTATGCAAATTTTTTTTTTCTATCTTTTTTTATTTTTTTTATTTTTATTTTTATTTTTATTTTTATTTTTATCTGAGGTTCATCTTGGTCAGCTAGCTCGCACCTTGATTACATCCTCAGGGGGAGCTTTGTCGTCCGCAAAGGTCGAACCCATGATCTCTCCACTGAGAAGTATGGATCTTACCGTTGTACCAACCCTGCATTTTTTTTTTTTGTACGAACTTGAAAAAACTTCATTCATGAACTTGAAAGGAAATACAGACACATCAAAAGAAATATAGAAATACAAAAGATAAATGCATGAAAACACAAGATTCGATTTGAACCAAGGAATGGAAATTGATCAAATGTCATACATGCAATAGACAAGGTCATCCTGGCTAAGGAATGGGTCAAGCCCAAGCCCTTAGAATAGTGGTTGTAACAACCATTACACCGATTAAGCACAAGGGATACAACATACGTATCTTCCATCACAAACACCCAAAGAGGCAACACACTTCAAAGGCGGATATAAACACACCACAAGGGCGGAAATACACGCCACAAGGGGGGAGAGATAACACGCTACAAGGACGGAGAGATAACACGCCACAAGGGCGAAAACAACAGCCACGGCGAAAACACACCGACCACGAATATCAACACGAGATTCTCGCACCAACAAAGCTTCCAGATCCACGGGAGATACTTCCAGCTCCGATGTAAAACCTTTAGACCTACGGAATGCACTACCAGATCTCGCATCAACTTGAACCTTTTTTATTATTTTGTTTCAAAAAACCTAAAACTCGATTGGGGAAAAAGAAGAAACAGAGAGATATGGAGAGAATGAGAAACTGAGTGTTTTTTTTTTCCTAAACAAAACTTTACGAGGAGAATGAGAAACAGAGCCTTTTTTTTTCTTCTCCTAAACAGGAGCTTCACGGGAGAGAGGTGGAGGGAAAAGAGGTGGAGAAGAGGAGAGAGTTGGGGAAGGCGCACAGCACAGAGAGGTGGAGATGGAGAAGACGCACAGAGGGGAGGAGAGAGGAGGTGAGGGAGCAGAACAGAAGTGAGAAACCGAAATAGAGAGGCGGAGAGAGGAAGAGACGAGGTGAGGGAGCAGCACAGAAGTGAGAAACCGAAACAGAGAGGCAGAGAGAGGAAGAGAGGAGGTGAGGAAGTAGATCTAAGGTTTATGGGTGGAGGTGGAGAGACGAGAGGCAGAGAGAGGAAGAGAGGAGGTGAGGAAGTAGATCTAAGGTTTATGGGTGGAGGTGGAGAGACAGAGGCTCTCCACCTCAGAGCGGCGGCAATGTTCGGTTCATTCAGAGCGAGTTTTTCAGAGTAGCGGCGCTAGGGTTTTACTGTTTGGGAATTCGAATCTCTACCCTGCATTGAGCGTTGTAGAGATTCTTCATACATGTAAACGTACACGAATGCTTGTAAGGTAATGTAGATGAGCATTATTTACCAAAAAATATAAAAAATTATAGATGAGGTTTTTAAATCTATAATGGGATCGGTAAGGTCAGATTTTCTAAAGTCGTAATCCTAAATGACCTTTTGACCCCCCCGCCCCCAAAAAAAAATATTAAATGCCAAATATCATAAAGAAAATAATGATAATAGAAGAAATTTTTTTTCATATAGTCAGATTAAAAAATATATATTTAATAAGATATTTGAATTTTGTTTTTACTTAAATGGTTTCTATTTTTCAAAATAATTATCAAATCCTAAGTTTTGTGATAATTTTTTTCGCTCAACTAATATTCTATTATAAGTTATCTAAATTTACCTTCGAGTCTTTCATTGCAAATGATGAAACTGACGAACGATAAAAGGACTGAGAGCGACAAAAGACAAGATGTTGTTGGCATTAAAATTGCTAAGAGATTGAAGGAATTGGTAAGCACTTTTCACAAGTTTTTATAAAAAAGACTTGAGGGTAATCTAGGGGTAGTTCAAGGTAGAATATTAGTTGGCCCATAAAAATTATCATGAAATTTAAGGTTTGATAATTATTTTTAAAAATAGAATCCATCTAAGTAAAAAATATATATATTTAAATATCTTATTGAATAAATCTTTTTTAAATCTAACTATCTAGGAAAATTTATCTAATTAAAAAAAATTCAGCCCTTATCCTAAGTTTTACCTAGTCCTAATCTTGAATCCAACTCTATCTACAAAATGATAAAGCAATATATAATTCTATATTACTACCATGCTTATACTGAAGGTAATCCACAAGGTGATAGATTTGGTCGTCTAATATTCAAACCTCTTCAAAACTTGTTCCTAATTAAGGTCCATCCTAGCTAGCTTGCCGAATTAGATATATTTTTTCAATGACAATTGATTTTTATTTTAAATATCTCTTTTCTTGGCTTCGAGAAAATTTGAATCCTTACCTCCTACTTGGAAGTATTGATTTTTTTTCTTAACTTAGTCACCTTTTGAAATTTCATTCATTTACGTTTACGTATAGGTGAAGATTAATGATCTATACCGTCACAAAAGGATTTTAAATAAATGAAAACTTGCATATGAGCAATATCGTCATTCATTTTTTTTCTTTTTCTTTCAAAACACATAAAAAGAATGTTAGTTTTTTGCATGTGCCCTCTTAAGTTGAAGACGACAAAGTTTGGGGCGGAGGAGAAAGAGTTTCTTTCGAAACAGTTAAAAATGACGGAGGTAAATTGTAGGATATGAAAAAAAGATTGATGAGGGGTTATTTTGATCCTTAACATTAACGGATATAATGATTATTTTATAATTTTTTTTGTTTTTTTGGTAAAAATTATTTTTTTCTAACTTGACCTTCAAAATACTTTGACCATTAATTAGACAATTTTTACTTTATGCGAAGGGGCGTCATAAATATATTCGGGGAGTTGAGGAATTTGGGCCCCACTTAAGGTGCTAAGCACAGAAATAAATGTTTATATCCCGTGCAAGATCAATTGTGGCTTTTCACGAAAAAAAAAGAAACTGACTGCGGCTTTATCCTACGTGATAGATGACATAGGCATGGGACCATGGGCCCACAACAGTTACAGACAAATTCGGCTGCGCCGCTCATGACACTGACTCACTTGTGATGGGATCATAACCGTCCAAGCCAACCACAGCCGTTTTTAAACCCAATTAGAAATGTTTTCAAAAGCGTTTTCCAATAAAGCGAAAGTAGATTTTCACTAAAAAAAGGAATAAAAGGTAGATAGGTACATATAGAAAAGCGAGCCAGGTTTCTTTCATGCAACGCTAAATTAGCACATTAAACAAACAATTCACGAGACGTATTGCATGAATTCCATATCTGCTTCTAACCCAGCCATGGTTTCAGGTGCCAAACACACTTCAAGAGCAACGCTTCCCCCACCTTCTCGCCCTGGGAATGCAGAAATCTTACCGTCGAATTTATTGGCTCGACCGCTTCGAACCGCCACCGGTCTACCCCACCCGAAATCATTATCGTACATCGGAAATCTAGGTGAGCTCCCCATGGTGATGATTCCACCGTCGAAGTTCCCCAGCGGGAAACAGCGTGGGTCCTTCTCCCACTCGTCCACCCTACTGCGCACAGCAGCATCGTCATACGCAACCACGCTACCGTGCAATAAGGTCGCGCACCACCGTAGATCGTGAGACATGACCTCACCCGCGGAAGCAACGGTCGGGATGCTCTGGATTGCGTTACCGAAATAGTATGGATCGACACGTGGCTCTACTCTGTGACGGCAGTTCACTGCCATTCTGAAAGTCGTGGGTTTCGTCGACGAAAGCCTTCTCGCACGTGTCACTGAACGCCACAGCTGCGCAGAGAGCGACTGAAAAGATGAAACCACCACCACCTCTTCCTCTTCCTTATCCGTTTCGGAAATGGTAACGGCGTTAGTGCCACTCTTCCATAACAAGCTCTCCAACAGGACACTCATCGTGCCGTTGCCGTTAGCGTGAACTTTCCTATCGTTGCTTTGCTTCCCAAGAATTTCAGCTTCTATGGACGAAACCCTTTTTCGCATGGAAGGGTTAGCTTTGGATTTGAGATCTTGAATGGCTTCTCTGCTAAAATGGAAGATTCTCTCACTTAACGGTGCATCTTTATCGAACGTTACCTTAGGAGGTCCGTCAGGGAATCGAAGAACAGCGAGAGAATCTTTTACGAAATTCCGGCTGAAATCTGGTTCTCTCGAGATTCTCTTCACTCCTCTACAAACCTCAGCGAAACTGTTAAAGAAGTTCCAAAATGAGGTTCCATCAACCACAGCATGGTTGACGACGCAACCAATTAAAACTCCGTCGGCTAACTCCGTTACCTGAACAGCAGTTAACGGATTGAAATGGCCTTCGTAACTAACGGCACCATCAAAAGCGAAAAGCTCTTTGACAGAATCTGGTACACGGAGAGGAGAGAGAATATCACGGATGGAGAGATAAGTTGCACTGGCGTGTAAGAATTCTGCGCCGGCGTCGTTGCATGAAATGTGAACGTAGCCGTTGGAGTCAGTGATGAGACGACCGGCGAGAGGTGGGAAGTGAGAGAGCGTCTGAGAAAGGGCGCGTTTGAGAAGAGAAACGAGAACGTCAATGGAGAAAGGTGGGCGAGTGAATAGAACCCCTTTTTGTATGTAATGACATGAAAGCATGGGAAGATCAGAAACGGAAAGCTTGAGAAGCCCAATTGAGGATTTCTGTTCAGGAAGAACAGTGCATCTGGAAATGAGAATTGGAGAAGAAGAATCCGAAGGCATTTTGCTTGAAACTTTAGCCTCTGGTCGCCTCTTCTCTTCTCTGTATGGTGTGCAAGTGAGAATGGATGAAGAAGAGGTGGAAGGGAATGGTTTATATAGTGAAGGAGATTCATGCACTTCAGCAGGAAATCTTTTTGGCTTTATTTATTTCCTCGAATATTCTAATTTTGAATTTCTTTTTTCTTTTTCTTTCTATCTCTTAGTAGGAGAATGTAGGATTGTAGGAGGGGTGGGGGAAAAGCATTTTCTTGGGAAAATTAATAAATGACAGAGCTTCAACAGCAAAGCAGAATATCTCATGAGACTGGAAAGGTGATATCTGATATGTATTGGGGGTAATTAAGTAAATCAACACTGTTAAGCACAGGGGAAAAAAAAAAAGAATAGAAAAGATGTAGGAGTAGTTGGGGGTGACACCAGAGTGTAATTGATGAAATTTACCATTTTTACACATAAAAATTTTAAATTTGTATTTGTTATGTATTCATATTGATTTAGTAGGATTTTAACTCAAAAAATAAATATTGAGAAATTATTCAAATCTATCCAAATCTAATTTGATATGCATATGGTATTGACACTATCCTATTCAAGTTCAATGTATAATTCAATGTATCTATACCCCTAAAGGAAAAGGAGTTATTAACCCAAAAACCATTAAAATGAGCAGTTGTTTTCTATAAAAGGAGGAATTAAGTTCAGAGGCTCACAATTTTCATATTGTTTCGATTGTTTTTGATTAGTCCTTTGCTATGAATTCACACTGGAGATCTGATTTGTCTATTTTTCGTTTGTAATGTGTAGAAATACATAAAAGCATAATTCAAAAATAGAATTTTGATTAAAACTTGAGTCTGAGTAAAATAGTACTTTAAAACAATAAGAAACCCTCAACTCGTCCAATGCTTTCCCTAGTTCAATGCTAGGGCATAAAACTTAGTTTTCCACTATGAATAAGAGGACAATATTTCTTTAACATAGACTTTTGCATCATTTATTTTTTTGTAAAACATTACAAATATTAATTTAGAACACTTTTTAATAGAAAAGAAGTTATTTAGCTAGGCATAATAAACTCATGGATGAAAGACAAGTTTCTCCATCCACTGAATGAACCGAGGTAAATTGTTGTATACGTTGAAGACAATATCCTTCTTGCCTGGGAGTCAACTAGGTTGTTAGCGTTTATTGAAATATAAATGAACTTGAAACTCTCAAAAAAAGAAAGTACATGGTATATATAACAAGTATCGCAATTTGATAGTGTTATAAGGTCTTGAAGATACACAATCATATCCTTGACATTCGACTCAATAATAATCGCGAGAAACTTTCAAATATTCAAAGAAGCATAATGAACTCACATATAAAGGACAACATTGCTCCTTCATTCATGGATAGAAGTTGGATTAATTGACATATATATTGAAGACAAGGTCCTTCTTGTTCGGAAGACAACTTAGTTGTTTGCATTCATAGAAATGTCAAGGAACTTAAAACATTTAAAAAGGAAGTAAATGTCAAATATGATGATGATGCGTCCAAAAAATGTTAAGCCTCCGGATTGTGAAGATAATTTGCAAAACAGGGTTAGACGTGGCCCGACCGCTGGGGTCGGGAGGCCACCTCTGAAGCTTAAGTCAGTCGCTGAATTGATCACAATGCTCTGGCTAGATGTAGAGTCTAAAATGAATACGAATTGTAGGGAAACGATTCATATACCTCTGAGGTGAGTAGATCACCGGTTTATATAGACTTTACTTCCAATTTTCGACCGTTGGGTGAATTCTCGATCTCTTTAGGTGGCCGTCCGATCATAGGGTTTTACCTTAGATATTCAGGGGTGCTGGTAGTTACCAATGTCAGCACAATTCCCTCTCTACCTTGACAATAGTTGCTTCCTAAAAGCCAGCTTCACCTACTACAAGATTCGGGAGGTCGTTCGTGACTGGTAACACAAGTGTGGCGCCCTCTTGATCGTTTTAGATTAGGCTAAAGTGGGTTCCGATCGTGTTCCAACCAGAACGAAGGGTGTGAACCCGGTTCAATGGGTTCGGTGAAATTTTCCTCGTATCAGATAATTATAACACTTTGATAATTGGTGATCAGATCTTACAGTTGTGTTGAATAAGATAGGGATCACATCCTTCTTTTCTAACTGAACAATTATTTGTAAGAAACCATCAAATGTTGTTTTCAGGCATTCTAGCTAGATAGAGACCATGATTTTCTATCCAAATTAACGAGATCATTTGAAACAATAATAAAGCCTTAGATCGACATCTATACTGATGTGATATGCTTAATCACAAGGCATAAACACATCATGGTTGAAATTAGACGAAGTAAATCTCTCTAAACACAAAGGAAGTCAACTAGCTTGAATATCACGACATAAGAGGATTTAAGCGAAAAAGCAAATCATCAACCCAAAAGAAACTCTGAATCTTACCCAGTTTGTTAAAAGTTTAGAAGGTCAAGATTCTTATGAGTCAACCTATCCTACCCCTTTCCTTCAGAGAAGTTGACTTACATCTCTAGAATTGAGAAAAATATTAGTTGACTTTTGAGAAACAATTCAAATATTTAGAAGTCAAAACGACAGATCTTATGACACCTTGATACATTTAGAGTTTTGTGTTTGTTCCTCAACGCTTAGAAAACCTACCAATCTTATACCGTTGACTTATTTCTTTTCTTAAAATATAAAGTCAAACATCTGAATTGCCACAAGAGCTCAAGCTTGATTCAACTCATAATAGATCCAAATGATTGCCCAAATCTATTTAATTGAAAAAACAAAGGAGATTCCCTAAGTAGTCGGAGAGGTTCCATTCACCGATTCTCTTAAAATAGCCGGAGGAGTCGTATTTAATTAATCATCTCAAGAGGTTCTGTTAATCAAATTATTAAGTATGTGATTATGTCGTAACTCGTAAGAAGGTTTGATAAATGTAAGCAACGATAGGTTCGGTTAATCAAGGTCAACTCGGCCTAATTCAGTCCAATCATAGTCAATCAAAGTGACCTTGGGTCAGGCTAAACCTATAGTCAGGGTTAGGTGGGCCTAACCTAAGTTAAAGGCTGCTAGGGTTGGACCGGCCCCAAACCAAACTTTGTATGATCATGTACGATGTAGAACTATGCAAAAAAAATTCTTAGGTAGATAACCCCTAGGGGTGGCTCAGTTGGCAAAACCCAACGCTTCCACATAGGAGGTTAGAGTTCAAATCTCCTCGGGGCCAGGGGCAAAGCCAAAGCGCCTTGAGGATGTAGTCGTGGTGTGTCCAAGCTGGCCTGGAGGAACCTCATCCCAAAAAAAAAAATCTTAGGTAGATGGTTTGGTCGACAAATTTCACAGAACATTTTGTGAAAAAAAAATGGAGGGTTGACATTTCTTTCATTGTTAGCTTTGTATTAGCTTAATGTTTTATTAATATAATATTTTCGTTTTGGTTATAATAATAAATAAATAAATAAATAAATAAATAAAATTTTAAAAAAATACTATACAAGAAAATCAATCTCATAATAAAATAAGATCCATACTTCTTATGGAGAAGTTGGATTCGACCCTTGTGAACAATAAAACTCTTCCTAAAGATGTAATGCGCGCAAGCTGGTCTGGATGAACTTAGATAAAATAAAATAAAAAAAAAACAAAAAAAAACTTATATTTACTTAATATTATATCTATTCTGTAGAAAAACAAAAAAAATATTTAAGGATAGTATAAGCATTTATTTTTGCTATTAAAATCCACCTCAAACCGCCCATTCTGATCGGTCGGTTTATGTAATTAAAAACTAAACAGATTTCTCTCTCTCTCTGTTGACTACAAAATATCCACAAGAATGATGGGCGGTTGGCAGTTGACTCAAGTGCATATCCTCTCTATAAAGAAAGAGAGACTCTCTAACCCATTTGGTCGCTCATGGCTTATCTATTAATAGGCTATTTTAATTGTAGAATTATATTTTGCATGAACAAGTTATGTCATCAAATTTTTTGTGTACAAATCAGCCAAGAGTCGCTTCTTCAAATTTTAACTTTGGCTTATAAATAAACATAAATTTTTGTCCTAGCCTAAGGGGTCAAATTACAAAATTTATAAATAAACTATTGTAATAAAATTAAGAATAAGAACAAAAAAGATAATTCTATAAAATGAAGCGGGGATAGTAAACATACCGAACACGGCAATAATGATAATACACAAGTGGAACACTAGTTGAATTGATTAGTGTATTAAATTTTTAATGTACATTTGATTGTATTTTTTAAAATTTTACATATTAGATGCGTACTCGCAATGTATGTCTATTTTTTCTTTCTTGAAAATTCTGATTTTTTGTTTTGCTATATAATTAATTTCATTAAGATTGAGACTTTGTATGTTAACTTATATTTCCATTTAGTCATTTGCAAAATTTCAATTCAAGTTGACCTTTCGCAGGAGAAAAATTGTTTTCATAGCTGATCTCCTTATTTAGGTCGAATGATTAAGAAACCTTCTCTTTGGTCTCCCCTCTTTAATAAAAGGTCAAGTAAAAGAAAAAGGTAAGTTAAATAAAGGGTGAAAACTTTATAGATATCTATATAAAAAAGAGAAAGAAAACATAAAATGGAAAATTAAGTCCCTAGACCTCTCCCGCCAAAGTAAGATGAGTTGTGATAAGTGTGCACAACGTATTCGACTCCTTAATCAGATGAAGAAAATGTACAATTACGTAATCTAAGCTAAAGTTCCTTGATGCCTTCAATAAACTCTATTGTGTTTCATGGGATGTGGAAACCTTATGTAAAAGTGCAATAAGTTGGGATTCTACATTCATCGGGAAAGAGGTTTGTGTTTCTATTACACATTTTTCTATTACATATTAGGAGGAGAATCTACCTCTGAATTCCAACGAGATCAACATAGATGAGACTCCCAATGAACCCCAGTCCCTCCTAATATATGGTGATATAACTTCCATGCCTACATTATTTTCGTCTTGCATTACCAGTTAAGGCAAACACTACCTTCCCTCTATCATTTCATCCAAGACTAGCTATTTGCCACTTGGTAGAGTTCTTAATTTCTTCTCTCATATGAATCCAATAATAACTAGCACTGAAGTGAATGCTAAAGTGAGAAATGCTTAACCAGTAAAGGTGCTTTCTTAGCTTAATTGTGTAATAGAAAATTATTGTAAAATGCTTGTAATAAGAAATGATGCAATGGATCAATAAACTAGATTATCATCACACATCAGCTTCAACTGATTCTGGGTTTCTTAGCCATGGAAAGTGAAAGGCCTTAGCAAGATTAAATGGATCTAGAAGACAAAGAACAAATACTGCACGCATGAGAAACAAATGATTCATACTCAACCAATTCCAAAAGAAAAAAAATGCGATTATATTACAAATATAATATTCTTTTCTGGCACCCAATAGGAGGTTAAATCAGAAAAATAGGTTGGCAAGAAAGCATTGAAAATAATAAAAACATGAACGAAAACTACACAATAATTGTATATGATATACACATCAATGTGATGTACTGACAACATTGAAGAAGTATTCTTTGTGTAATGGAAGAAAATTATAACAAAATTCTCCCAAGAACATTCAAATGTCACAAAACCCAAACAGTAAGGCATAGTGACTTGGCCAAACAGACCAACCATTTGGCGGTACTGCAAGGGTTTTAACCCTCCACACTATGAATTAGTTCCAACTTCTGTCGACTCAAGCCTTTTGCTTATTTGACCCGTTATAAAAATAAAAATATCAAAGCAAGATCAATCACCAAAATAAGGACAAAAATCAGAGAGACAAATTTAAGTTGTCAACGATTCTTGATAGAGACATAATAGGTCAATAAGGAAGCATCAAGATCCAGAATCACTCATAGTCCTCTCATGGGCAAACACTAGCTCGAAACTCCCATTGCGGTGGGGCTCTATTATGGATCTCTAGTCGCATTCTTTCTTCTTGAAGATAGGGTTGGCAAAAAAGTGACCGAGAAGAAGGTTTTCAATAACTGGAATTCAGTATTCTGTCATTAGCTGTGCCCCGACTACTGAAATAGTTATTTTTCTTTCCTCTTCTGTTATGTTGATAAATTTTTTTTTTCTCACACATTTAAGAGAGACCCACCTCTAAAAGCTAACGAGATATTTTATGCTTGAGAGTATGATCACCGAAAGAAAAGAGATGTCAAGCTAGTGATATTAAAACAGGCTCAACAGGAAAAGGATGTGAATTCATGTATCTCAGCCGCCTTACCAACTAATGAAACCATGAAAGCTCAACTAGTACAAGTCGCAAGTAAACGCCACTATCATCACCACCAACTCTTATCTTCCCTATTAGAACCAACAAATTATAGGTTAACGGCGCAAGAAAATGACAAAAAAAGAAAGAAAAAAAATTGGATTGGTGGGTGATGACAAATTGATAATAGTGTTAATAGTTAATTGATAATGGTTGATGAGGAGGCCCACCAATTGCTACAACCCAACAGAAACAGAATCATACTCACCCCATTTAGGAAGCACAAATGGTCAACTGGTTCATCTATGGAAGCATTAATATAAGTATGAAATGGGAATGAAACTATGAAAGAGGGTCTGAACTTGGTCGTTTCAGGTTAGCTTCTAATTCCATTCAATTGCTTTGATGGAATGGGGGGAAGAACGTCACTTAGGTATTAGGGTCATGCATCCTATCACCATCATCTAGCTGTCTTGATAATGTTTATTTCAAAATCCTAAAAACCAAAAAAATGCAACGACTCTTCTTTTATCATTGAAGGTAGAGATTATTTTTTAGGTTATATTATGTTTCTTCTTCATCTCATAGTGAAAAAATCTCAGTGTCAAGCCATGGATATGATTTTCAAGTGAATCATGTAAATATAATCTTCAAGAGTGGGTGTTTTCATCTTTTCACAACTTTGTCATTTTACTTTCCTGATACAAGGGCAATTTAGAACTACATCACCAATACAACTAAACTCTGAAGAAAATTTAAAAAATTTAGCTTTCCAAACCAACTTGTATAGATGATGTTGTAACTTGTGTCAAGCCAATTTGATCATGTAATATATGGATTCATCAACACCGAGCTCAATGAAGGAGTGCAAGGAATCTTCAGTTACATAAATGCATGTGTGTTATATGATGCATGCAAGAACTATGATATTCATGTCGAATCTACCATAAGTGAGTCTTACATTGGACACTTTACATGCGAGAAAATAAGTGGTCAAAAGATGTAAACTAAGGGAGCACAAAACTCTTTTTTTGTCAAAGAGAACACAATACTATACCCTTACAAATAGAAGACTCGTATTAAAAAACCACCATTAATGAATATGGGAAAAACCCACAAGGAATTCTATTGATAAATTGACCAAAAGCATCATATTGCAATGCGACTATTCAAGATTTCAAGAGTATGCTCCAGAAGCTGCTACTTTGTTGGCCCCTTTTGAGGACCAAAACTTCCTGAAATCCCAACTGAGTTAGTGATTTGTATTTTGACTCCACATATATTCATCAATTCCTTTCCTATCAATATGGATAATTCATTTCTCTTCCTTTATAGTGAGAAATGCATCTCATTGTATTGTTTGCTTTCAAGGACTTAATTGATGTTGTTCTCATAGTTTTTGAAGGACTCATGATGTAGTGAAGACTCTAATCCTTGCAAAAGTCACAAAGTTCCCTTTGAGGACCAAAACTTCACTCTAAAGCTAGATTTTAGGGGAGGAAAAAAAGAAAAATTAGGAATGTATTTGGCTTCATGCAAAGATCCTTGCACTACATGACGCATCATGCTAAAAAAGAAGTCTCCATCAAATTCGAAGCAGTAGAGTGAAATTCAAAATCTTATGCTTTCGAAGGCCAATCATACACAAGATCTAGGCTGACAGATGAGGATGATGACCCTTTTGATAAATCAGATGTTTTGATTTCTAATAAGAGATAAGAAATCTCAGCAGCATTACAAGCAGCTATGTTCACTATAAGAAAAAGTGGTAAAAGCGACGGTACCAAACTATCTACATAGAGTTTTATCCGGATCAGCTGCCCGGGAGAACAATGTATTCTCCTAATGCTTTTGAACCACACAGTTGGGATGAGACTCACATTGGACCACTGGAATTTTTATCTTTGAACTTTTCCTCCAATATTTATAGGTGGATCCCACCACTATTGTATTGTGGGGACATGTTAGAGGAGCACATTCATCTCCCTTGACGGCAAGGTGATCCAGACTCGTTTGCATACCCTCTTTGCAAATAAACGTGATTAATACTTTGTTTTACATCACATCATAGACCACTCATCCATCAAAGAAATTATATGAGCAACAAATTCAGGTAGGAAGAAAAGAAATCCAACGTACCTTTACAAGTGGGTCATTATCCAATTATTGAGATGGGTCTTCCAAGAGTTTTCTTTTTCTTTTTCTTTTTCTTTTTCTTTTCAATCATCGTCAAGCTCTTCATAAGGATTGGAGCCCATAGGCCAGTGGATGGGTAAAAAAAGGAGTGTGGAAGATGTGAAGGAATTTAGGTTTGAATTCAAAGCCTCCTTAATCTTACTATGTCTTTACATAAGAGGTTACCATCACTGGGCCACAAGACATGCACTTTTAGATTTATGCAATTGAATCATACAATCTAAATGGCATGTATGCAACTTATATTCCCAATGCAAGTTACATCATCTATCAACGGCCGAGACTTTCATATCCTTAATTAGTTAATAAGTCATCACTTGAGGTTTAATCAATCCATTTGACTGAAAATGATGGTTTGGGGGAAAGCATTTTTTTTTTGGGTACAAAGGGGCTTTATTAAGCCGGGGGATGGGGATATTATGCCTCAGCAGAGTTGAACCCATGACATCTTCACTAAGAAGTGTTGGTTTCAACCACTACAACATCTCTACGTTGGCTAACATGATTATGTTGGATTGGATTAGATACAAATATTCCAAAATTTACACATTTGCAATTATTAGTCCACAAATCCTTATAAGAGACCTAATCAACCATTTTGATAAAAGAAAACTTATTCGAAGAAATGGTGTCTAGTTGGTCGTATTAGTCAATTTATATGATATCTATGGAGATCAATTTCAAATGACCAAAAAAATCTATTTTAGGGTCATAAGGGTGAAAACATTAATGAACTTGTCGTCTTTTTTTTTTTTTTTTTTTTTGGGGTGGGGATTTAGGGTTAAAAGTGTGTATCCATTCAATCCAAGTATATATAGACTAGCAAGTTTGATAGCATATTAGTATTGTATTTGTTGTAAATACATTTGGGGGTGTACCAATCTTTATATTCTATTAGGACAGGGATGTCTTATTGATTTGTTTGAGAGGTCATTTAGGTCCTTTTAGTGTTTTATATATGTACATATTGTTTAAGGGCTTAGGGTTAAGTTTTCACTCTCATTTCTCTCATTCGTGTTTTTCCTCTTGAGCACGGTTGGAGCTTTGTTGCATTGGTTTTGGTTTTGCCCTAGCTTCCTGCTTCTTCTTCTTGGTTTGATCTTACATGGAGGTTTAGAAGCTTAGGCTTGTGATGCGTTGAAGACACTACTGCTACTGTTGGTGTTCTTGGTCTGCGCATGAAGAGAGGAGCTGATTCAGTTATTGGTTATAGGTGTAGTTGTTCTATGCTGTAAATTCTCTCTTGGTCCATGTATAGAGTTGAGGTCTTGTGAAGCATTAGGGCTGTAATCTTATCTCTGTTATTCGATAGTGCATGACTTGATGAATTCACTAACTCATCCTTGGATGTAATGTTGCTGACCAGCTTGAAGGATGTGAGCCTAGAACCTATAAAAAGGCTCTTGAGTGTGTGGACAACAAGTATTGGTTTGCTACCATGAGGGATGAAATGGAATCTTTAGTAAAAAATCAGACTTGGACTCTTGTAGATAGACCCAATGGAAAGAAGCTAATAGGTTGTAAGTGGGTTTATAAGTATATGGCTGAAATTCCAGGTGTAGAACATCCTAGATATAAGGCTAGATTAGTGGCTAAGGGTTATTTTCAGGTTGAGGGAATATATTATAATGAGGTGTTTTCATCTGTTGTGAAACACACTTCGATTAGAGTGATTCTTTCCCTTGCTGCTATCTTTGACTTAGAACTTGAACAATTAGATGTTAAAATTGCTTTCTTGAATGGTAAGTTAGAAGAGCAGATTTACATGATTTAGGCTGAAGGCTTTGCTGTTAAAGAAAGTGAGACAAAAGTTTGCTTGTTGTTAAGGTCTTTGTATGGTTTAAAACAGTCACCTAGGTAGTGGTATAAAAGATTTGATGAATTCATGCTCAAGAATAAGTATAAAAGAAGCTATTATGATAGTTGTTTATTATTGTGAGTCTAATTCTAATTATTTCATTTATCTTTTGCTTTATGTTGATGACATGCTTATTGCATCTAAGAATAAATTTCAGATTTGTAAATGTAAATTTAAGTCAATGTTAAAATCTGAGTTTGAAATGAAAGATTTAGGGGCTGCTAAAAGAATTCTTGGCATTGATATTCATAAGGATATACCTAAAGGTATTTTGACATTGTCTCAAGTTGGTTATGTTCATAAACTTGTAAATAAGTTTGGGAATGATAACAGTAAGTGTGAAATCCCTTGGATTTCTACCCCTTTAACTCGTGGCTTCAAAATCGAGAAAATCGAGCCTCGAGTTGACGACAAATGTGGGCCATTAAAGTGGATCCCGAAGGATTGTAAATGGAACCAATGTTGGTGGATGACCCTTGTGATGACTCATTAACTCTCCTAAAGTTTAATTGAAGAGAGAAGATTAATCACGATGATGTAGAAAGGGTGATCTTGGAACGGCCATAGATTGGTGATGGAGAATCCGATTGACGCGAATAAGGTATCAAAACGAAGAGCGTCAAAAGACCTTTACAACAAGCCAAAGATATCCAAATTTGGACTTCATTTGGCCCCTCAACCAGGGCCGGTTGAACGGCTGGTCGACCGCTCCCAACCCAGTTCGGGGCAGAATCAGGTTTTACCCTTTAAAACCCTATTTTAAAGCTCTCTTTCACTCATACTTGCATTTTATGTTGCTAGTACAAGGCTGAGGCTCAAGGAGGAGGTGAAACCAAAAGAGAGGAAGGTCCCTAACCGTTCGGACGCGTGCTGGCACCCGGATAATTGCGGAAACGTTAGGAAAGGTAAGAATCATCAAACCCTCTTCTTTGGGCTTTGTTTTAGGAGTAGTTCTTCGCTATAAATGTTGGATTTGAGTAGTTGTAACATGATATGTGTTTTTAATGCTTGCAAATAGTTTCATTTATGTTACCCTTTTGTTTGTGAGTGGTTTGTGCGAATCGTTGCAAACGATTTTGCATTTTGGCTCTTAGACTCAGCCGAGAGCACTCGCGAGAGCCCACAATTGGGGCTTTTTGATTGAGATGGAATTATATCAAATTGAAGGTATAATTAGGACCCTATTGCTTCCAATTAGACGTTCCCAAAGTTTCATTTCGACTTCGAATCGATGGTGAAATTTGATTTTCGCCGACACTAGGTTGAGAAAGGTGGGTTCAAAACTAGTTGGCAGATTAGGCTTTTGTTGGGTGATTTTGGGAACTTTATTAAAACCCAATTGCCTTCTAATTTATTTATAATGATCCTCTTACATGATTAGGTTTATTTTGATTATAATCACCAACTCGTAAGTGTGACTTTGTGGAACTTTGGAGAGCTTATGCTAACTAAAAAGGTGAGGAATATACTCAACCTTATCTTGCATGTTTAATTATGTAATTAAATTTCATTATTGATATATTGCATTGCTTTAATATTTATTATCTTGTGATTATGTGTGGGACTTTGCACGAATAAAAGGTAAGCAAGTATCTTTGCTTCTAGTTTCAATATTCTTTGAAAACAATATGAGAATGTATGAGATGGATGAGATTGAATGGATTGAGTGTTTTCTTTTATTTTCAAATTCTAAATTATTGATATGAAGATATATGGATGATGTTGAATTAAATTACTCTTTTTATTTTATGTTTTAAACTAGGGTTGTGGGTTCGCCCATTACCCTAGTGAACTTACATGAGTATGCATCTAGACTTAAGTACATAAATGTTAAGTGTCTAGAAGTGTTTGGCTAGGTAACCTCATGAGTACTACTACCCTTCCGGCAGGGGTATTGAAGCCGGTTAACCCGTGATGTTAGTGGCTGAGTCCTGAGTGTCAACCAGGCCCACTATTATCATAGAGAGGTAGGGTTGCATATAATAGATAAGGGCTCCTGGGCGCTCAAGACCGGTGAAATGATCTGTGAGAGGACATGGAGAGCATCCTGTCCATTATATGTGGATGACCACTGGGTTAAGGAATGAGATCCAACAGATGCCTCCTGTTGAGGATTCCATTCATAGGTGGAAAGATATTGAACCAAAAGGGCACTAGGCATGAGGGGAGATATTTGGACCATATGTAGTATGAGACCGTATGACTTTGCACTGGGCTAGGATTATCCTTGACACACGCCAATCTCATACCAAACGGTGATGTGAGAGAGTGGTGACCTATACCCCAACCATGGCTTGACAGGACTTTACCCAACAATCGCGGAGAACCCAATAGACGTCTCTTGTTGAGGGAGAGTGACTGAGACCGCCCAAAGGAGATTGATGTACAAACTTAATGCGTGTCTACCATAGAGACCTCATGATAGAGTTAGGAGCATAATATCATAATCATTCATACATCATATCACTATCATTAATTAAATTATCAATACTCAAGCTATATGTGTTGTGTGGGATCTTGTGTACGAATGCATGATATGATGTAGAATCTTGTGGATGAATGTATGCTAAGATGTTGAGTTGACCTCACTGAGTTCTATTGAACTCATTCCTTTTTATATGTCTGTTTCTATTAGAATATTCTGCAGGTTATGAGGACTCCTTCCAAGTGGAGGATTCGTTACCGATAGGCTTTCTTGAAGGAGTGACTGAAGAAGATGTAGACTTGCATGGAGCTTCATGCCCGTGCAAAGACTGTTCTTATGAGGTTGGATTCCATTAGGGAATCAGTTTAGTTTAAATTCCGCTATGACAATCTATGCTTCCTTCAAACTCTAATGTCTATTTTGATTAACTTTAGATAATGGATGATTGTAACCTTTTGATAATCCAGATTTAATAACTTATTATTAGAACTTGATTTATTCTTGTCCTTTTAATTATGCTCTATCCTGTGTTGTATGGAATTATCACTGAACCTAGGTCCTGCGGTGTATCACCCCCACGTGTATTCGGGTTTGGCCGGATCCGGCTGAGTGGGGTGTGACAGTAAGTCTGTTGATACTCCACTTGGTGCACATTTTAAGCTTAGAACTGATTTTAATGCTGCTGTAACTGATAAGCCTTATCAAGAATGTGTTAGCAGCCTTATGTATTCAATGGTGTATTGTAGGCCTGACATTGCATATTCTATTGGACTAGTTTATAGGTTCATGAGTAGGCCTTGTAATGCACATTGGGATGTTGTTATGTGGTTATTAAGATATCTGAAAAATTAGGCTTCTTATAAAATAGTTCATGATAATTCTTGTGTTAATAATCTTAGCATTGTTGGGTTTTGTGACTCTGATTTTGCTGCTGATTTGGATAAAAGAAGATCTTTAACTGGATACTTGTTTACAATTGGTGGGAATCTTGTGAGTTTGAAGTCTACACTTCAACATGTGGTGGAACTTTCAACCATTGAAGGTGAATATATTGCTTTATCTAAAGCTGTTAATGAACGTATGGGGCTTAAGGGGCTTCTTGGTGAGTTTGGATTAGATGAGTTACATTCTCTTGTATATTGTGATTCTCAAAGTGTTTTGTGTCTTTCTAAGAATAGTGTGTATTATGAAAGAACAAAGCATGTTGATGTAAAACTGCATTTTATTAGAGATATCATTGCTAAAGGTCTTATTAATGTTTGCAAGATTGATACATCTATCAATCATACTGACATTATGACTAAGATTGTTCATATTAGAAAGTTCAAATCTGCTTTGAACATGATGAAGTTGTTATCTCTGTAATTTGTTTTTTGTTTTGTTATTATTTGATAAGTTTTGTGTTAACTCTCAGGTTCATGCATTGTCAAAATATCAGGCTTAGGGTTAAGTTTTCACTCTCATTTCTCTCATTCGTGTTTTTCCTCCTGAGCGTGGTTGGAACTCTATTGCATTGGTTCTGGTTTTGCTCTAGCTTTTTGCTTCTTCTTCTTGGTTTGATCTTACATGGAGGTTTAGAAGCTTAGGCTTGTGATGTGTTCATGACACTACTGCTACTATTGGTGTTCTTGGTTTGCGTATGAAGAGAGGAGCTGATTCGGTTTTTGATTACAGGTGTAGTTGTTCAATGCTTTATATTGTCTCTTGGTCCATGTATATAGTTGATGTCTTGTGAAGCATTAGGGCTATAACCTTATCTCTGTTATTTATAGTACATGACTTGATGAATTAACTAACTCATCCTTGGATGTAGGTCCTAGAGACTAAACCAAGTAAATCTCTGTGTCTTGTTTTTATCTTTCATTTCTATTGCTATTCTGCTGCATTAGGTATAGTTTTCTTAACAGTATTAATATTGTTTAAGATCAATTTTTCTCAACAATCAAAAGCTATCAACATGAAAAAAAAAAAAAAGTATGAAAAACCCTTATTAGTCCTGTCACCTATCAAAGTCTAAAATTTTGTTAAATAAATCAACTATTTAAATAAATAAAATATGTTAGAAATAATATTAATTATAGATGTCCATGATCCGAAAGAGATAATACTAAATGGTTTACAAATCATAAATTGAAGATCTCAGCCACCTCAATGTGTAATCTTACCCGTTCACTTTCCATATCAACTGAATATTATAGCCATCTCAATTCATAATATTGGCAATATTTTCATTCTATGCATTTTCTATCATAGGTAGCAGCAATCTATCAGTCCATGCAAAGAGCATCATATTATGTGCAAAAATCATATATTATAGTTCCTTGTAAACTTTGATACTTTCATGTTAGAAAATAATGTAATATATTTACTTTCACTATAAATAAAAGATATACACAGCATAATGCAATGGAGAGATTGCTTTCATCTTGTCCTAATTTCTTTCGTATCTTTACTAAATTTCTTCTAGTAATCCTTCAGTTTCATAACATGTTATTAGCATGATTCCACTTAAAATACTTGTATTTTGAGAAGAAAAAAAAAGACGACAAACTATATATTATTATGTTTTCTATTCCAAAGTGAAAATAATAATTGACTTTCTCGCGTTTGCTTTCTATAAATACTGGAATCTGTCTCGTCCATCTTATAATATAAGTGCATTGTGGTTATGACAAGTAATCTATTGAATCTTAGTGTCAAACAAATAATGAACTATTAGGTCATTAAGTTTTATTGGTATAATGAAAATTTTGAGAATTTTATCAATATTTGAGCCTAATAAAAGATGAAATATTGTGACATTTGCATGATTTTTTTAAATTTAAATTAGTTAGTTGATTCGTGATTGTCAGTATTTTTTTTTGTTTTTTGTAATTTAAGATTTTATTGATAATGTATTTGGAAATTTCATTTTTGTAGTAAGTTGAAAATATAAAATCTTCAATGTAATACTAGAAAATATATTAATATGATTTTTCAATAGATTAAATTATGACCTATGATTTATGGTTTCAATTCTTAGTTTTTTTTATAGCAAGTAACGGGTTTGCTATTATTCTTTAATTACATTTTGTTTTATGTTTCTAGACACTTGTTTTAGTAATTACATGAAGTTTCATGATAATTATTAGTTGTGTCAATATGTATTTTGACATATATTTTATATATATCATACTTTGTTTTATTATATGTTGATTTCTTTCTATTAGATCTGTACGAGGCAAGCTAGTCACGAAGTCCATAGAGATATCCTCCCACTTTCAACTAGGAATAGGAAGGGGTTGAAGTAATCCAGATGGGGATTGATAAACGGCTTTCACACGTTGGCAAGTCTCACACTTGGCAACAAAGTCATCAACATCAGCCTTCAAACCAATCCACCAAAATGTTCCTTCAAGTCCCTGTACATCTTAGTGCTTCTAGGGTGTACTGTAAAGACTGATTGGTGTGCTTCCTTCAATATTTCCTTCTTAATTTCTTCATTTGCTGGCACGCACGGTCTACCTCTAAACAATAAAGCACCATCCATGGATATATGAAATCGGGGTCCGACTCAGGATTCGAAGAAATCTTTTCAACTTTGTCCTTAAATTCATGATCAGAACTCTGCAAGGCAACAATCTTATCTCTGAGGCTAGATCTTGCCGTCATGGCAGAAAGAACAAAATCTGAATTCTCAGGGACAACTTCCAAATTAAAACTCTCAATAGAAGACAACAAGGGTAGACTCAAGGTATTCAAATCCAAAGTCTTCTTCTGATTCTTCCTACTAAGAGCATCAGCAACAACGTTTGCCTTACCAGGGTGATACTGAATATCACAATCATAATCAGAGACTAATTCCAACCATCTTCTTTGCCTCATGTTCAACTCCTTTTGGGTAAAGAAGTATTTCAAACTCTTATAATCCGTGAAAATGGCAATCTTCTCACCGTAGAGGTAATGTCTCCAAATCTTCAAAGCGACGACAACAGTGGCAAGTTCTAGATCATGAGTGGGGTAATTCCGTTCATAATCTTTCAATTACCGAGAAGCATAGGCTACAACCTTACCATGTTGCATCAGTACACAACCCAAACCAATCTTTGATGCATCAGTATAGACTGTCATACCGCCGGAACTATCAGGTATAGTCAAAACCGGGGCACTTGTCAATCTATCGTTCAACTCTTGGAAATTCTTCTCACAAGCGTTAGACCAAACAAACTTCTCTTCTTTCCTGGTTAACTTAGTCATAGGAGCAGCCAACCGAAAAAAGTTCTCAATAAATCTTCTGTAGTAACCCCCCAATCCAAGGAAACTTCTTATTTCTGTAACCGTCTTCGGTCTTTCCCAATCAGCCACTGCTTGGACTTTTTCAGGATCAACACGAATACCTTCAGCTGAAACCACATGGCCTAGGAATACTACTCTCTTGAGCCAGAAATCACACTTGCTAAACTTGGCGTACAACTTCTTTTCTCGTAGTCTTTGCAAAGTGAAACTTAGATGGCTCGCATGCTCTTTTTCATTCTTCGAATAGATCAAGACGTCGTCGATAAATACAACCACAAACTTATCAAGCACATCATGAAATACTCGGTTCATGAGGTCCATGAACACTGTAGGAGCGTTAGTCAAACCGAAAGGCATGACTCTGAACTCATTATGACCATACCTTGTTTGGAAAGCTGTCTTGAAGATATCACTTGGCTTCACTTTCAACTGGTGGTATCCAGATCTCAAGTCAATCTTCGAGAACACAGCTGCACCCTTCAACTGATCGAAGAGATCATCAATTCTGGGCAGCGGGTATCTATTCTTGATGGTCAGCTTGTTCAACTCACGGTAGTCGATGTACAGACGCATACTACCATCCTTCTTCTTGACAAACAAAACCGGAGCTCCCCAAGGTGACACACTAGGTTGTACGAAACCTCTATCAATGAGCTCATTCAACTGGTTTTGTAACTCCTTCAACTCAGTAGGAGCCATCCTATACGGAGCCTTAGATACCGGAGCGGCATCAGGGATAAGATCAATAGAGAACTCAACATCCCTATCTGGAGGCACTCTCGATAGATCATTAGGGAAGACATCAACAAAGTCACAGACAATTTTGACTTCGTCAACTCTTTTCTCCGCTTTACTCTTGCCTTCAGATGAGGCATCATCCACTAGGGCATAGACTTGCATCAGTGCAGACAGTATCTTCTTACAAACCCTTCTTTTCTCACCTTGAAATTCAAAGACCGGACTTCCACAAATTTGGAATTGAATTTTCCTTGAGGAACAAAGAAACAGCTTTGTGGGTTGTCAACCAATCAATTCCCAAAATGACATCAAAGTCCTTCATATCAAGAAGTACCAAATTGGCTTCCAAGTTCTTCACACCAATCAACACAGGACATTTAACTAACCCTTTATCTAGTTTAACAACAGGACCAGTAGGTGTACTAATCAATAAACAACTAGATAATTTCTCAGGGATTAGGTCAGTCTTCTTGATGAATGCAGATGACATGAACGAATGAGACGCACCCGTATCAAATAAGACAAATGCATGAATAGAAGCGACTAACAATGTACTTGTAATCACGTCATGGCTTGCTTCTTGTTTAGTATTGGAAATACTGAACCCTCTACCAGAGGAAGGAGCAAGGGCATTCTTCACCACAGGAGCAGGGTGCTGAGCAGGTCGCTTCGGAAGGGCACGAGCAAAATGACCAGCTTGCTTACAAGAAAAGAAAATAGGATTGCTAGGTCCCACTGGGGTAGCTACAACATGGGGCTTCTGAACCAAAGGCCTAGGATTCGCAATCACAGGCCTAGCATTTGCATTCACTGGTGGTCGATTCCTGCCATATTGTCTAAACTGGCCGGGCTGCTAAAAACCAGGGCTCTGACCTACACTCCTAGGCTGAAAAGTAGGAGTGGAGTAGGGTGTAGGTCTCACAAAGCGCCGACCATTACGATCCACCAAACCAGGGTTCCTAGGCTACCAGGGCCTTTGCACACGTGCATTCTTCTTCTCAGTTTCTTCCAACTTCTTCGAATTCTGCACCACTTGGGCATAGCTCACTATAGGCTGGACAGCGAGGTAAGCTTTAATGGCAAGGCACAGTCCTTTAAAGAACTTCTTGGCCTTGGCGAGGTCAAGCTTCAGAGAATCAGGAGCAGAGAAATGAAGCTCCTCAAACTTCTACTGGTACTCCAACACAGACAAAGATCCTTGCATAAGAACCATAAATTCAGCTTCCTTCGCATCTTTCACTGGCTCAGGAAAATAGTTCATGCAGAAAGCTTCCTTGAACAACTCCCAAGTTACAACACCCGCATGCAAACCTTCCAAAACAGGCTGAGTGGAGGTCCACCAAGCGTCAGCTTCATGTTGTAACTTCTGCTCAGCAAACAGAATCTTTTGGGCTTCAAATCATTGCAGATGTCGAAAAGCCTTCTCCAACTCATGAAGCCACTTGTTAGGGAACAAGGGGTCCTTGGTAACTCCAGTGAAGGTGGGCACTTGCAGTTTTAAGAAACTCTCCATCAGGCGAGTATGAGGAGTTCCAGCTAAACCTCCGACATTCAGAACTGCGGCATGAGGATTCACATTAGCACCAACACGAGTCTCATTATACGAGTCATAAAACCCGTCAAGCATTTGGTTAAACTGGGCTGCTTGTTGCTGCATCATATTGCCCATGATGTTGGCAATATCACGAAAGCTTCCAACATTCGGGGCACCGGGTATGTCATGGGTATTCTGATTGTCATTGTTGGTCTGCTGATCATGACCCCCATTGGGTTCTCACCACCTCCGTGAGGTATCTCATCATGACCACCATTGCTACTAGATCCACCACGTCCACTTCTCAGAGTAACCATTCTGTAAAAACTGAAAACATAAAAAACACTGAATTTCAAAGTTTCAACATAATCCACAAGTCCAAATGATTTGAAAATTTAAATCATGCTTAGATACATCCATTTAGTCATCAAACAATAATCCATAGGACAAAAATCACATTTTCCAAAAATTTAGCAGAAAATGAGGTCACTGTGTCCATTGGTCGATTGATTGGTCGACTGGCCCAGTTGACCAATGAGTCGACCAATGCTCATAGAATACGAAAATTCGCATTTTAAGCCTCATTTCCTCATTCTAACTTCATTCCAACCACTTCAAAACGTGAGAAAGCTCTGGGGAAAGTCTTCTAAGGTTCTTCCAAGTGTTCTTGAGGTGTTTTAGTGCTTCAACAACAACACAACATCACACATTCATCACATACAAGGTAAATCTCTCATTCCTTCTTTCATTTTCATCTTCTCATGCTTGCATTTCAACAAAATCCATGTTTTGCTTGTATCCAATGTTAGAAATCATGCTTAGGAATACTTAGAAACATATTCTCTAGGTTTTAAACACAATGACATACATAGACAACAAGTTCTAACACATTCTAGCATTTTCACAACATTTTCGTACTGAAATCGTTAACTTTAGAAAAACTTCGATTTCTCACAAACCGCTTGGAGTTTTCGCACGAAATCAAATGCTACATGCTCAAGATGATATTGTAGATATGTCCATATAGTTTGATTTAACCAATTCCAACTTTTCAAAAATCCAATTTTGACATAGTTTGCAAAAATCCCCAAATTCTTCTTGCTGAATTTTCCACTTTTAACCAAGTTTTTTGTCGATTTTCTTCAAATAAACTTCATGATCATGCAATTCCAAGTATTGTGCACATGTTAGTATCTTCAAATCGAATTTTCCCCAAATTTGAAATTTTCCGAAAAATTATGAAAATACCCTTTTGGTTGAAGTCTTGAAATAGCACTAACAAGCAATGTCTTTTGTCTCTTCCACAGACATACACCATGCAGAGAGGAGGGCGAGGATGAGGTCAAGGTCGTATCGTAGGTGCACTCAGGGGTAGAGGTCAGGTTCCTTCAGAGCCTAGGTAGGAGGTTCGACGACCAGACAGATTCGATACTCCTCAGGCCGAGTTCTTGTATGAGGCCTACTTCAGTTACTGCAGTATCGAGCTTGGACCTCTACTTCACCTTCAACAACTCAGGGTATTCAGGATTCGGCAGAGATTTGACACTATGGAGTGGACACATCTCTTCACCGAGGATTTACCGGTATATCCGGAGCTAGTGAGGTTGTTCTTTAGCAACCTTACATCTACAGAGGAGTCTAGAGGTCCAGGACATCCTCTTTGGCTAGTCCTCAGGAGCAGGGTCCTTCAAACATGGATTGATTTCTCCACGAGA
Source organism: Hakea prostrata (assembly GCF_041222555.1). Classification (NCBI taxonomy): domain Eukaryota; kingdom Viridiplantae; phylum Streptophyta; class Magnoliopsida; order Proteales; family Proteaceae; genus Hakea; species Hakea prostrata. Next base: position 16,191,491 of record NC_142601.1, read on the forward strand.
TCAATGGCTGAGATCTTGTGTCACATCCTGCCCTAAATCCACCAAGGGGATACCCTATCTGGATTACCCGGGGGTGAATTACAGTCCCGCCAATCAAGTTTAGGAACGATCATAGTCTCTTAGCACAGTAATATAATCAAAAGCAAGAACAATTCCTTGTATCCAAATAATTTAATAATAAAAGTCTAGAAAAGATCTCAGAAGGTTTCACAAATAATATCAGAGTGCGGAAATGATACAAATAGGACAAATAGTCAAAGTGTGAAAAGGAGGGAGGAAACCCATCCTTACATAATAGTGGAAGATGAGTCAACTAAAAGTAAAGGTTACAACCAATTCACCAAATAACAAGTGAAACAACTAAGCTATAGTCCCGACAATTCAAATAAAAAAGGTTAAAAAGGGAATGAGGCGACATCCCATCCCTAACACACAAATATAAAACTGAACTGCTACAAACAAGTCCCGATCTCGGTCTACTCGTCTTTATCAACTGGTTCATCGCCACCAGTATGATACAAGTCTTCAACTCGGCCTCCAGAGGGTTGACTGCCACAGTCAATAGTGGTAGTACCTGTAGAAAAGTCTAACAAAATATGTTGCAAAAAGGAGTGAGTTCAAAAGAACTCAGCAAGGTAGTCATTCCATAAAATATAAACCATATGATACAAGCCATAATATGATGCAATATGATATGGAACACATGATGCAAGTATGGTTCTAACTCTATGAATGCTGGTCTCCAAGGTAGATATGCTTTAAGTCATAGCACCATACTTCTTTGGGTCGTCTGTCACTCTCCCATTCCATCTCTTGGGAATGCCAGGGGAATATCGGTAAAGTCATCTCAAAAACCATGGTAAGGGGATCGGTCACCGCTCTCTCACATCACCATTTGGTATAAGTACTGGCGCATGTCACAGTAAAGCCTAGCACAGTGCAAGTCATCTACTTAGTCATATCATCTCAGATCCAGATACGTCCATTCCTCGCCCCCGGCGATCCTTTCCGGTATCCTTCACACTAGAGTCAGCGTAATCCAGGATTACGGACTCATCAACCCTATTGGTCATCCACAAATAGTAAACGGGAAGCTCTCACGTCCTCTCACGTGTTGGTTACCGGTCTTGAGTGCCCGTGAGCTCAAGTCTATCCATTTGCAACCCTACCAATAAATGGCTCCCACAATGAGATTTATGACCTCTCACGGATTGGTTACCGGTCTTGAGTGCCCACAAATCCCCACTGCTACCACGGGTCGTTCGGTCTCAATGCCCTTCCGATTCGGGTCTGATACGATAGGGACATCCTAGCCAAACAACTAGACAATCCTATGTATGTCATCCAATAACCTGGGAAAGAGTCGATAGGCACCTTCGGAGAACATCCCATACTATTCCCTCCGGTGCCCAAGGACAAAAGCGTCAATAGGACACTCCCCAATCCCAAGTTATACGTAGGCAATCACATATTCAAGTTCATCACTTCTCATGCATCCAATACATCTTCATAATACAAGTTAAACCATGATATTGAAATGAATCATCATAGACATAAGTAAACAAGAATAGTAATGTAACATGACAAGAGTATAAAGATTTCAATACTACTGTTCTAACACATATATACCAGTCTTATAAAGATTAAAAGTAATCAAGAGATTCTATTCATAAATAAGAACATAAATCATAAGTTGATGATCTATATGTTTATGGAGATAACCATCCTTACCTTAGGTTGAGTTGATGATGAATTGAGAATACCAAAAATTAGTCCAAAAGAATTGTTAAGACCCTAAACAAACATCAATAATAAGTTAGAGAAGAAGTCGGGAAGATCGGATGTCAATTGGATCAAAACGGAGCAAGGTTGCTGTCAGCAACAAGTTTGGTCGATGGTCTTGGTTGATGGCATTGACCAAAAGGATCGACCAAAATTGTCTTCGGGACATAATAGTGGATTTTGGGGGTTTTCATCCGAAATTGGTTTTCCGGTGTTCGGATCAATCTGAAACTTGGAGGAATGCTTAACAACAGTAGTAGGACACTATAAGTCAAGAAATTAACCCAATCCAATGGTCCAAACAAAAAGCCCCAAATTGAGCTAACAAGTTCAAGTGACAAACATCATGGCATGAGTTGGAATTGATTGCATTGACAAGGAAATGGCATGTGATAGCTAGGGGAACTAATAGAAATTCGATTGGAATCATATAACAGTGATAAACATGAACATAACATACCATACAACTCAGTTTGATACAAAATGGCATGATGTTGAGAGGAAAATCAAGAAATACATATGTTAGGCATGAGGTGGAGGCATAGCATCAATGGATGGCTAAGAAGATCATGGGTTGAGCATGAGTAGACACTTGGAGTGGTGGTTGCAAGGTTGCAGCACCATTTCCAATGTCTCATTAGCAAGATTGGAATAGAAAAGAATAGAAAATGGTAGGATAGAGAGTGGAATGGTGATTCATACCTTGGTGTTGAAGATGTAGACAAGAATCAATGATAAACAAGGAGTTTTTGGTGGAGTACCCTTCACATTAGCCAAGGAGTTGCTTTAGGAAGCTCCCCCCACGTTTTCAGGTGAGAAAATGATTGCAATAGGGCTCAAGGCTCGAGGTTATAATAAATAGAATGGGAATATTCCATGGAATGATTAACTTGGATGACTGGGGAACTTTGGTCGATGGTCCTTGGTCAATGGTATCGACCAAAAGGATCGACCAAAATGTTTCTTAGCAGAAAAACAGGTTTACTTCAGCAACTTCAAGTAGGGTTTTGAAAGGCTATACAAGGTCAATTTGAGTGAGGTTTTCTTCTACAATTTAATCAAAAAGTCTAGTTTCGGGGAATACCTTCTGAATTAGCACAGGAGGTCATTAGGTACTTCAACTAGATTAATCTTCTCTGATGCGCAGACTTTCCTTAAACACTGACAATGCATTCAAACAAGGGGTATCATCGTAAATGTCCATGGGCTTGGGTTCCGACACCAAATCATCAACCAAAAGAGTCCACAAGCATTCTTCCTTCACTTCAAGACATTGAATCTACTCTAAGGAAGAGGTCACACATAATCCCCTCAGGCTCTCGAGGACAATAACACATAAATTAAGTCCAATATTAAGGTTAAACATTAAACAAGTCTTTCTTTATCCCAAAACAGATAGGGTATCCTGGCTAGGTTTGGGCTGGATGTCACATTGCGGGTTCCTTACTGCCCACGACAGTGCGTGTGGATACCTGCGAGAGCAGGGATAGACAGCTACTTGATGCCGTACGAGCTGCACGAGATATGCTCTACGCTATGGGATGATTGCTGATGCCACCCTCCATGGAACAACGGGCGGATGATACATTCGGCACGGATTATCGGTCGCATTGTCGGCCGAAACATTATGCCGAAGGCTGGACATCACCATCAAGTCACAGTGATGGAGGCCTTGGTTATCTACCGCATCTACATGGGCTTCCAAATAGACCTTTCCTACATCATTTAGCAGGTCATGTTGGATCTGGTTCTGCGGCCTAGTATGTGGAACCTTTGCTATGGGAGGCTACTGACTTTGATCTTCCGGCATTTCGGAGTGAGTTTTGAGGATACACTAGTGGACACTGGTTCACTGGGATATACGATCGGGACTAGGACTATCCAACAGATGAAACTGAAACAAACAGTGAGGTCTCCTGGTCCAGAGGGTGAGGATGATGAGGAGACAAAGGAGGAGCAGGAGTCTGAGGATGGAGGAGAGGATGTCGGCCCTGATAGTGATGATCAGGCCGAAGATGATACAGAGATGCACGAGGCTGAGCCGGAGCATCACGAGATTCCTCCTTCATCACACTTCGAGACAGGTGGCTTGTCTCATGCAGTTCCAGAGACTTCAGATCTCAGTGCACAGATGAGATTGATGACTTCCATGCTGGAGAGGATGGAGGTCAGACAGGAGCAGATGTATGAGAAGATGGAGTCACGACAGGATAGGATAGAGCATCAGGTGACTCAACTAGCAGAGGACTTCAGAGCTTTCAGAGATCAGAGGAGATCACCTAGATAGATTGTACTTTAGGATTTCCATTTATGCATTAACTGATGTAATCGTTGTAAAAACTTTTGAAATTAATGAAGTTCACTTTGTTTCACTTTATTATTGTTGTCACATCCTCCCAGCCGGTACCCTATCTGGCATACCCGAGAGTGTGATCCACAGCCCGAAGATCAGGTATCGAGTAATCAACCTCCCACATAAACAATAACATAATCATGAACAATAATAATAAAAGTGCGGAAGATAAACCATAGATCCAAATAAGGAAAGAATGAATCATATATAAATCAGAGTACTAGATATAATCAGAGTGTCTAAAACAGATAAGTAAAGTGTGGCAAAATCCCACTCTACAACCAGCGGAAAAGTAGTTCTAAAAGAGAATAAGCAAGACAAAATCTAATCCCAGTGGCAGGTACAATGGGTAACTAAATTGTTCTCAACTTTATAGACAACATCCCTATAAGTATAAATCTCATAAACGGCACAAGGGCGCTTCCACTCTATGGTAGGACTAAGCATAGTACGGAGCATAACCACTCGCGGGATCTTCAGTGTAATTGTTGTAACCGCAATCACCTTCCCCGGAGATATGCCTCTTCTCCTTGCGCTTCTTCATAGGGGCCGTCATAATATTCGATACTGCGAGAATAGTCTAACAAACATTGTACAATAAAGGAATGAGTTTCAAAGAAACTCAGTAAGGCAGTTAAATCCATAATAACATAAATGACAGGATTTCAGAACAAACATAAATGCAATATGGTATGAGACAAGCAATGAATGAATGAATCTAACTCTACATTTGCTGGTCTCTATTGGCAGACATGCTTTAAGTCATAGCACCGTACTTCTTTAGGAAGGTCTCAATCACTCATCATCAGTTGGTAATGGGTCCGGCATCCCTCGGGACATTCCATGGCTGGGGGTATAGGTCACCACTCTCTCACATCACCATTGGTCTAAGTACCGGCGCATGTCAGGGTTAAGCCTAGCCAAATGCAAGTCTTCTACTTAGTTACATCAAGTCAGATCCAGATACGTCCATTCCTCGTCCCTGACGATCCTTTCCGGTATCCTTCACACTAGAGTCCTCATAGTCCCTGACTACGGACTCATCAACCCTATTGATCATCCACATATGGTAAACGGGAAGCTCTCACGTCCTCTCACGGGTTGGTTACCGGTCTTGAACGTCCGTGAGCCCAAGTCTATCCATATGCAACCCTACCAATAAATGGCCCCCACAATGTGATTCCTGTCCTCTCACGGGTTGGTTACCGGTCTTGAGCGCCCATGAATCCCCATTGCTACCACGGGTCGTTCGGTCTCAATACCCCTCCGATTAGGGTCTGACATAACGGGACATCCTAGCCAAACACTACTAGACAGTCCTAGATATGTCATCCAACAGTTTAGGAAGGTGTCCAGAGGGCATCTCCGGAAACATCCCATAATATTCCCGTAGTAGTCCAAGGACAGAAGTGTCAAAAGGACACCTCTCCTTTCCAAACCATACTTAAGCATACACATGCATCAATTCATATCATCACATATATGGTAACTTCATATATGGAAAGAAATCAATAATTACAATCACTTTGTATATAATTGGTAAGTAAATCATACATGAGTCAATTTAATATAAGCAAGTAATGCTACTGTTATCAAGATTATGCAACAGTAATATATCATTTTAAGAATCTAATTAAGGAAACAATTCAATGATATTCAAATATAGAAACTAGATTCATGCTATCTATGTTTTTAAAGAAGTAACCATCCTTACCTTTTATAACTCGCAAAGGAATCCTAAGAAATCAAGTAAGATCTTGGCAAACTTGAGAAGAAGGTCCTAAACAAGTGTATACAACATATTAGGAAAGATCCCTAACAGAAAAGATACCAAAACATCCAACACGGACCAATTCGGAGTTGCTTTGTACTCATTGGTCGAGTGGATTGGTCGATCGGGTCCAGATCGACCAATCAGTCGACCAATGCAGACAGTATCCTAAAAATCAGAGTTTTGAGATATAAAATCCGAATTTGGTGGTTCAAAAGGGTACTAATCAAGGGGTAAACTACATCAGTAGTATCCTAACATATAGGGGACCTCAAAACACTAATCGAATCAAGCCATCCAGATCCAAATTAGGAAACAAAAAGTTACCATAATTAGATCAACCATGGATCTTGAAGAATTCAAGATAGAAATCAAAGACAAGAACAATAGGAGAATGAATCATTGATTCGGGTAAAGGTATCATGAAAAGCATACTTAGATCTTCAAGGAAATAGGCTTAAAAGCATAAATCTAAATAAGGAAACAAAACCTACCATATATGTAACTATCATGATTCATGAAGAAAACATGGTATGGTAGAAGAGAAACAACTAGAGATTGATAGATCATGGATCATGAAAAGAAAACACAGCAATTGACTACTAACATGATCAATCTAGTAGATCCAAGGAGATCAGAATTCAAATCAAAAGATAAACAAAGACTAGATCATGGTTTGATCATGATTCCTTCAAAAGCTTGCAATGATCATGGTTAAGATCATTGTTTTAGCCATTAATCCTTAGGATGATCATGAGAGACAAGTCCAGAGATGTTTGCAATAGAGAATGCAGCATCTCCTCTACTGTCTCAACTCAAAAAGGAAAGAAAAATAGAGATGGAGGAGAAGAAGAGAGTGTAGACATACCTTTGATGCAAAAGGAAGAGTTTTGACGAAGATCCGTCAAGAAAATCACCAAGGATGCAAGGGAGATGACTTCCAGGGGTCTTTGGTTCGTTCCAAAGAGTTTGGAGGCAGCAAATACGAAGTAGACTCTAGATTGGACTTAAATAGAGCAAGCAAGACCTAATTGCCAAAGACAGCACCCATTGGTCGAGTGGATTGGTCGACTGGTCCAATCGACCAATCAGTCGACCAATGCAGACAGCAATTCCAAAACAGGGAATTGAAGACCCAGATCAAATCCAATCCTAAAGGGGTTTTGCACACATATCAAGTGACTTACCTAATAGGTAGAAATGCCTTCAAACCATGATAGAGAGCACTCCAAGTCCATCAACTAATCCGATCTTCATCAAGATTCAGTTTCCATAAATAGAACTTCATCATCAACTCTCATGGATTCAAAGCCAGACATCAAGTCCTCCACTGGGATGGCTCAAAGCTGACTTCTTACTTTACTTCGGGTCACTGGACCTACAAATAACAAGGTTTCCGGGTCAAGGTTAGGGCTGGGTTTTACAATTGTGTATTATGCACTTTTCTTTTATTGCATTAAGTGACATTTGTTTAAGTATATTTATGGTATGTTATTCAGAAATGTTCAGTTATGTTTCATTGGTTAGGTTTCTAATCCAAATGTTCTATTATTCACTTCTAAGAGTAGAGGAGTCATTTCAGATCTATGACTCAGGATTGTTCCGTTATTGTTTTCTGTGGTTAGGATTTCCTTGAACTTTGGGCTCTGATACCACTCTGTCACATCCACCTAGCCGGTACCCTACCTGGCATACCCGAGTGTGTGATCCACAGCCCCGAAGATCAAGTATCGAGGTAATCAACCTCCCACATATACAATAACATAATCATGAACATAAATAATCAATGTGCAAAAAATAAACAAAAGATCCAAATAAGGAAAAAGTAAATCATATATAATCATAGTACGAAAGACAATCAAAATGTCTAAATCAATAACTAAAGTGAGGCGGAATCTCACTCTACAACTAGCGGAAAGTAGTTCGCAAGTCAAAAGAAAGATTACATCTGGTTCTAAGATAAGAAAGAAAGAAATAACAAACTAAACTAAAGTCTATTCTATCTTGTAAAGAACGTCTTCATAAACATAGATTTCATCAATGATGCTCAGACGTTCCCACTCCACAGTAGGGCTAATCCTGGTAACAAGCAAAACCACTTGAGGAATCCTCAATGTAATCTTCATGGTTGCCAGCACCTTGCGTGAAGTACGCCTCTTCAGTTTGCGCTTCCTCGAATTGACTTTCATAGTCATCAGTTACTGTAGAGTAATCTAACAAAACATTGTACAAAAGGAATGAGTTTCAAAGAAACTCAGTAAGGCAGTTAATCCATAACAACATAAATAGCAGGATTTCAAAGCAAAGTAAAATGCTATATGATATGAAACACATGATGCAATATGATTCTAACTCTATGCATGCTGGTCTCTATTGGCAGACATGCTTTAAGTCATAGCACCGTACTTCTTTAGGAAGGTCTCATCACACAACGCCTTTTGGTAGTGGGTCCGGCATCCCTCGGGACATTCCATGGCTGGGGGTTAAGTCACCACTCTCTCACATCACCATTGGTCTAAGTACTGGCGCATGTTAGGGTCAAAGCCTAGCCAAATGCAAGTCTCCTACTTAGTTACATCAAGTCAGATCCAGATATGTCCATTCCTCGCCCCTGGCGATCCTTTCCGGCATCCTTCACACTAGAGTCCTCATAGTCCCTGACTACGGACTCATCAACCCTATAGGTCATCCACATATGGTAAATGGGAAGCTCTCACGTCCCCTCACGGGTTGGTTACCCCCTCACGGGTTGGTTACCGGTCTTGAGCGCCTGTGAGCCCAAGTCTATCCATATGCAACCCTACCGATAAATGGCCCCCACAATGTGATTCCTGTCCTCTCACGGGTTGGTTACCGGTCTTGAGCGCCCATGAATCCCCATTTCTACCACGGGTCGTTCGGTCTCAATACCCCTCCGATTAGGGTCTGACATAACAGGACATCCTAGCCAAACACTACTAGACAACCCTAAATATGTCATCCAACAGTTTAGGAAGGTGTCCGAAGGGCATCGCTGGAAACATCCCATAATATTCCCGTAGTTGTCCAAGGACAAAAGTGTCAAAAGGACACCTCTCCTTTCCAAACCATACTTAATCATTCACAAACATAAATCCATAACATCACATATATGGTAACTTCTTATATGGAAAGAAATCAATAATAACATCCAACTTGCATATATTTGGTAAGTAAATCATACATGAATCAATCTAGTATAAACAAGTAGTGCTGCTGTAATCAAGGTAATGCATCAGTAGTATATCAGTGTAAGCATCTAATTAAGGAAATAAACTAACAAGATTCAAATATAGAAACTAGAACATGAAATCTATGTAGTTAAGGAAATAACCATCCTTACCTTATATAACTCGCAAAGGAATCTTAGGGAATCAAGTAAGACCTTTACTAAACTTGGGAAGAATGTCCTAAACAAGTGTATATAACATATTAGGAAATATACTTAAAAGGAAAGATATCAAAACATCCAAAACAGATCAAATATGAGGTTGCTGTACTCATTGGTCGATTGGATTGGTCTACTGTCTCAGTCAACCAATGAGTCGACCAACAGAGACAGTGGCCTTCAAAAATCAAAGTTTTTAGAATATAAAACCGAATTTGGTGGTTTAAAAAGGTACTAAACAAGGGGGAAACTACAATGGCAGTATACTAGTATATAGAGGACTTCAAAACACTAATCATATCAAGTCTTCAAGTTACAAATTAGGAAACAAAAAGTTACCATAATTAGATCAATCATGTTCTTGAAGAATTCATGGTAAAAATCATGGACAAGAACAATAAGATGATGGATTACTATTATGACAAAGGATTCATGAATAGCATGCATAGATTCTCAAAAGAAATAGAACTAAGGCTGAAGAACATCAATCTAAATAAGGAAAGAGAATGAATACAAGCTTTCCTTCAAAAGTGAGTGATGATCTTGATGAAGATATCCACCAAGCTTTAGATCCTTAGGAAAAGAGAGGGAAAGAGTATAGTGATGGTTGCAACAGAGATACAACATCACTACTACTATCCTCAATTAGAAAAGGAAACAAAAATAATGGTGAATCAAAGATGAAACATAGATGAGGATGATCACATACCTTTTTGTATAAAAGCACGAGTTTTGACAAAGATCTGTCAAGATAATCACCAAGGATGCAAGGGAGATGACTTGTAGAGGGCTCTAGTACGTTCCAAAGAGTTTGGAGGCAGAAAATACGAAGTAGACTAGAGATTGGACTTAAATAGAGCAAGCAAATACCTAATTAGCAAAATCAGATCCCATTGGTCGATTGGATTGGTCGACTGGTCCAGTCGACCAATGAGTCGACCAATCAGAACAACAATTCCAAAACAGGGAAATGAAGGCTCAGATCAAATCCAAACATAAAGGGGTTTTGCACACACACCAAGTGACTTACCTAGTAGGTAGAAATGCCTTCGAACCATAATAGAGAGCACTCCAAGTCCATCAACTAATTCCATCTTCATCAGGGTGTAGTTTCCATAAATGGAACACTGACATCAACACTCATGGATTCCAAGCCAGCCACCAAGTCTTCCACTAGAATGGCCCATAGCTGACTTCTTGCTTTACTTCGGGTTGTCGGACCTACAAATAATAGGGTTTCCGGGTCAAGGTTAGGGCTGGGTTTCACACCCTACATGTGGTCCATATACCTTTCCCCCTGCCTAGTGCCTTTTTGGTCCAGTATCTTTCTCCAACTAGGAATGGTATTCTTCATGAACTAGTTGCCTCTTTTGGATTAACATTTTGGAACCTTATGATCATCCACATATGCTAGGGCGAATGCCTCTCATGTATCCTCACAACACCCAAGCCTCAACATATGCAACCCTATGATTACATGATAATAGTGAAACTGTGTCTCCTCACAAACTGGTTACCTCTTTTGGATGCCCATAGGACTCAACCACTACCATGATGGGTCACTAGGCTTCCATTCCCTTGTCGAAAGGGTAATATCATGTAAATGGGTGACCTAAGCAAGCATTTAGACTTCCTAACATGCATAAACAACAATTAGGGGATGTACTAAAAACACCAAGAACGATGGCCTAGAACACAATCCCTAATGGTTAAGGCTAGGAAAACAAACCTAGGTATTCTTCATGTCAAAGTCACACTAGCCATCATATCAAACCATGTAATTAAGTAAAGGACAATTATAAATATTCAAGATCCACATACTGCAATTAATCAAGCATAAACGGTAATTACAACATACTAACATATCATAGACATGTTTAAAATATTAAAGAAAACATTATATCAAAGAATCAAGTATAAATGCAATTGTTTCCTTACCTATCCTACTGGATAGTTGACTTAATTCCTCACAACCCAACACTTTAGCAAATCCTATGATCATGTCCATATAGTTACATTCATGCTTATGAACCAAAAATACCAAATCAATCATTGAATAGGGCCGATCGCTTGCATTGGTTTGTTGGCTAACCAACTTTCTGTAGCAATCGCCTGTAGCAACCGCCTGGTCAAACAGACAGGGCTTAAACAACCCAACGAATCAAACTCAAGGACAACAAGCAACATAGGCGCTCCTAACATAGTCAAGGAAACGACTTTCATGCTACGCGCACAAGTCTGAAAATTCAACCTCTGATCTCCCATTCCATATAGGCTTTGGGATGATCCTAGGCTTAGATCACGTTCCTAAATACTATAAAAACACCCCCAACTTCAAAAGTGAAAAAATCTAATCAAAATTCAAATATAACCTAAATAACCCTCTCCAAAAGTATTTGCCATTAACATAGATATAAGAACTATTCCTGTCACACCCCACTCGCCGATCTCGGTTATCCGCCCGACAACCCGTGTGAGTGAACCGTCACAGGTTCCACGGTCTTACCCATCAGTAATAATAAACACAAGTATTGACAATCAAGAGCAAGAATAAGTGCAATAATTAATAAAAAGGTTACAAGAGTCCAAATACTCCAATAAATGTCCAAGAAAGAGTTAAAGGAAAGAATCAAGAATCAAATGTAATATCGAGTTCAGCGGAAGCAAAATAAATAAAATAAATAATCTTTTTTCCGGTTTTCTTTTCTAAATCTAAAAACTGGTTTTCTAAATTAGCAAGTAAAGGGGTCCTCCAATCTTTCTCCATACGAAGAGCAAACTGCTTGGCAACCTGTCTCCTCTTCTCATCAGGAGGCTTCATGCTCTGCAAGTTCATGTACCACTGTCTGTGACACATCAGCTTCATACGAGAAGGCTCTTTCATACGAATCATCTCCAACTTCTAATGTTGTGCCACCATCTGTACAACTCATATAATATATACAATGAAAGGAATAAGTTCTGACGAACTCAGTAAGGAACAGGCAATTCTCATATATATGTCAATACAATCCACGAATGCACATATGAAATGATATGGATGGTATGTAGAAATATGAATGCTACTAAGATATAACTATGCAAGTCTCTAACAGTTGACATGCTTTAAGATATACACCAGCCCTCCTCTGGGTAGGTCTTGTCACTCTAATCCGGCAAGGACTGGTTACCTCTGTAGGGATCCTGGGCAAAGGGGTAAGTCCAAACCTGGCTCTCAAACCATGGCTTGGGTTAAGTCAACACTCTCTCACCACGACCATTGGCATGAGTACTGGCGCATGTCGGGGTTTCTAATCCAATGCAAGTCATACTGGTAACATACTATATGGAGTCCAAATACTTCCCCTATGGCACCAACCAACTCGGTTCAGTATTCTTCGCAACCTAGGAGTGAGAACCCTCACGGACTGGCTACCGCTATTGGACTCCACTCCTTAACCCTATGGTCATCCACATATTGTTGGGGCGGAATGCTCTCATGACTCCTCACGACACCCGGTTCATTCCTTGGACGTCCATGAGCCCAACCCTAACATATGTAACCCTACCATTGCATGACCAATAGTGGACCACTGAGTCAATGCTCGAGACTGGTTACCACTGTAGGATGAAATAGAGTCACGTCACCATTGTCACCGGTCACCCGACTTCAATTCCCCTGCCGAAAGGGTAATAGCATGTGGGGTACCTAGCCATGCAATTCTAGAATCTCCTAGGTATGTCATCCAGTAATCATGATAGTGCTAGAGCCATCAGTGAGCATGTGTCCCATACCAAAGCCCTCTGATATCTCCAGCCAAGATATCCCAATGGAATACCCCTTCCATCACAATTACACTAGATCACTCTTTATCATACCATGAATAGTTGTGCAATATCATAAAAGATGAAGTACATCAAGGAACACCACAAACAACAAGTATACAATAAGATTCACATGCTTTATAAAATTACAGTAAGTTACATGATTAAAGAATAGTAAATAGAACAGCTGAATCATCATGTATATGTAATTGCATATAAATAAGAATGCATGTCCTTACCTTGTAATTTAGTAGAACCTCTTTAAGTTGCAATCCAATAATAATTATAAGACTTTTAGTAGAAACAGAGGACACCTAGGCATAGGGTTACTGTAATATCCAGCCCTATTCTAACCTTGACCTTGACCCGGATCCACTGTTGTATTCAGGTCCGAAGACCCGAAGCGGTGGAAGAAGAGATTTATGGACCATTATGATTGATGATCATGATTCGGAGACCGAGCCCATGGACATTGACAATGATACCCCTTGCTTAAATGCATTGTTAGTGTTTAAGGAAAGTCTGCGCATCGGAGAAGATTAATATCGTAGATGTACCAAATGACCTCCTGTGCACAATCCAAAGGTATTCCCCAAAACTAGACTTCTTGATTGAATTGTGGAAGAAAACCTCACTCAATTTGACCTTGTATAGCCTTTCAAATCCCTACTTGAAGTTGCTGTTCTAAACCTGAGTTTTCTGCTGGAAATATTTTGGTCGATCCTTTTGGTCGATACCATCGACCAAGGACCATCGACCAAAATATCCCAGTCTGCCAAGTTAATGATTCAATGGAATATTCCTTTTCTATTTAATATAACCTCGAGCCTTGAGCCTTTTGCAATCATTTTCTCACCTGAGAACGTGGGGAGAGCTTCCCAAAGCAGCTCCTTGGTTAGTGTGAAGGGTTCCTCATCAAAGACACTTAGTTTATCATTGATTTTTGTCTTCATCTTCCACACTAAGGTATGACTCCTCATTTCACTCTCTACCCTACCATTTTCTACTCTTTTCTATTGTCACCTTGCTGATGAGACATTGGGAATGGTGTTGCAACCTTGCAACCACCACTCCAAGTGCCTACTCATGTTCAATCCATGATTTCCTTAGCTATTCATTGATGCTATGCTTCTATCTCATGCCTAGCATATGTATTCCATGATTTACCTATTAACATCATGCCATTTGATATCAAACTGAGCTATAGAGTGTATTATGTTCATGTTTAACATTGCCATATGATTCCAATCGAATTTCTATTAGTTCCTCTAACTATTGCATGCTATTCCTCATCAATGCAATCAATTCCAACTCATGCCATGATGTTTATCACTTGAACTTGATAGCTCAAATTGGGGCTTTTTAATTAGACCATTGGATTGGGTTAATTCCTTGATTTATAGTGTCCTATTACTGTTGTTAAGTATGCCTCCAAGTTTCAGATTGAGCCGAACACCGGAAGACTCATTTCGGACCAAAATCCCCAAAATCCACTATTCTGTCCCGAAGACAATTTTGGTCGATCCTTTTGGTCGATACCATCGACCAAGACCATCGACCAAAGTTGTTGCTGACAGCAACCTTGGTCAGTTTTGACCCAAATGACATCCGATCTTCCCGACTTCTTTTCTAACTTATTATTGATGTTTGTTTAGGGCCTTAACAATTCTATTGGACTATTCTTGGTATTCTCAATTCATCATCAATTCATCCAAGGTAAGGATGGTTATATCCATAAACATATAAGTCACCAAATATTGAACTGTGCTTTATTTAAAGAATGAAATCCCTAAATTTCCTTTCAATCATTATGAGACTGTTACATATGTGTTAGAACAGTAGCATTTAAATCTTTATACTCTTGTTGTGTTACTTTATCATTTTGATTTGCTTATGTTTATAATGATTCGTTTCAATATCATGATTTGATTACTATTATGAATATGCATTGGATGCATGAGAAATGATGAGATTGGATGTGTGATTGCTTACGTATGACTTGGGATTTGGGGGGTGTCCTACTGACACTTCTGTCCTTGGGCATCGGAGGGAATAGTATGGGATGTTCACCGATGGTGCCTATCGACACTCTCCCGAGTTATTGGATGACATACATAGGATTGTCTAGTTGTGTGGCTAGGTTCATCCTTGTCGTGTCAGACCCGAATCAGAAGGGCATTGAGACCGAACAACCCGTGGTAGTGTATGGTTGGATGGGCGCTCTAAGCCGGTAGCCAATCCGGTAGTGGACATAAACCATGCTACGGATACCTGAAAGGGGCCATTTATTGGTAGAGTTGCATATGGATAGACTTGGGCTCACGGGCGCTCAAGACCGATAACCAATCTGTGAGAGGACGTGAGAGCTTCTCGTTTACTATATGTGGATGACCAATAGGGTTGATGAGTCCGAAATCCGGGATTTCGCTGACTCTAGTGTGAAGGATACCGGAAAGGATCGCCGGGGGCGAGGAATGGACGTATCTGAATCTGACTTGACCGACTGAGTAGATGACTTGCATTGGGCTAGGCTTTACTATGACATGCGCCAGTACTTGACCAAATGGTGATGTGAGAGAGTGGTGACCGATCCCCTTACCACGGCTTTTTGATGACTTTACCGATCTTCCCCGGGCATTCCCAAGATATGGAAATGGGAGAGTGACTGGCGATCCAGAGAAGTACGGTGCTATGACTTAAAGCATGTCTACCCTAGAGACTAGCATTCATAGAGTTAGGCTCATATCTGCATCATATGTTCCATATCGCATCGCATTATTATATGTTCTGAATGTGTATGATTTCTAATTATGGAATAACTTCCTTGCTGAGTTCTTCGAACTCATTCCTTTTTGTGCAAATGTTTTAGATTACATTCCAGGTACCGAAGATTATGATGGCACCTCCTATGAGGCGGACTATGATTCCACATACTACCCTCCGGGTAGTGGCGTCGGTGAGGATCCGTATATTGGAGCCGAGGAGGATTACTATCCGCACCAGGGTTAGCCCCACAGTTGTGCGGGAGCGGCAGCGTTGGGTTTACTTCATCCGTACTGTTGAGGAGACTACCATTAGTATAGAAGAAACCCTAGCATAGTGCCCCATTCCCCTGGTGTAATTGTGGAACCTTGGATCTTGTAATTAACTTGTTTTTGGATTATTCTGGTGACACTTGGATATGTAACTAACTTGATTTACTTCTTTTCCGCTGCTCTGAGAGGGTGGCTACCACACCTTCTCACCCTTTATGATTTTGATCACACTCTATTATTATCTATATTCCGCACTCTGATTTAGTTCATCTTATCTTATTCATGATACTTAGTATTAACTGTTTTTACCATTGATTATTACTGTTCATGATTGTGTTACCGTGTATGTGGGAGGCATGGACCTCAGATCATTGATCCTTGGACTGTGGATCACATCTCGGGTATTCCAAATGGGGTACCGGCTGGGTGGATGTGACAGTTACAATAATGTATAAGAGTCAAGAGTCAAAACAAATCCAAAATCAAACCTACACAGTCACTGGCAACCAGCCGGTTGCTTGTGCCGGTCGCTTGGGTTAAGCGACCTCCACAAGCGATCACCCCTTGTTTCGACAGTTTCCAACTCCGAAAATTAGACTTTTGATCATCCGATTTCAATCCGTTTTGGGATGATCTTAGTCCAAATTTCAAACTTAATAGGTCTATAATAAAGGGGTGAAACGAAACCCTAAAATTAACAAAGATCAACCACCCAAAATTTTCCCCTTGATTAGATCCATCCATTAACAAATGCAGGGATTCGTTTTTGGACAGGATCTCATCAAGAACATTGGAAAGGGAGTTACAACTAATCAATTGGGTAACCACTAACAAAATGGGGATGGGTTCATATCAATTAGAGGTTAAAAGAAGAGAATAGCAGATGGAGATTCATTACCTTAACCAAAATCCCCAAGAATAGAAGGGAAAAGGTTTAAGATCACTAACAACACTTCGCCCACCTTCCAGCACGTTTCCACTGCCGCCTAATTGCCCAAAATAGCATCCCGAACATAATAACGCGTTAATAGGGTGAGGGATGCTATTTATAACGAACAGGGGGCAAAATAGGGCATTTTCCCGCAAAGCGAAACTGGCGGTAGCTTGGTTTGATCAACCGCCACTAGCAACCGTCCCCTAGCTAGTATATTGCTATACAAGGGTGCTTTGCTCAGGGGGTTGAAACCCAAACCCAACCTAACCCTAATCAACACATGGGGGTGGTCTTACCTTCATTCCGGACATCTCCAAACAGCACTTGCCTTCTACTAGAGATCCAACTTCCTAGTAAGGTAGATTCTTCAACAAGAGAATCCAGATCCATGGGTTTAGGGTATGGATCATGGACTTCTATTTGGACACTCCACAAATTAATCCGACTAGACTTTCAGGTTCTCGGACCTGCAATACGGATTCCAGGTTAGAAATACGGGGGTTGTTACAATTCCCCTAGCATGATTTGGTTGGGATTAGGGATAAAATAATATTTTCCCATATCAAGTCCTCTTCTAGTAGAGGTTCACAAGAATAACTACTCTCAAACAATAGAATAATGGAAAAGAAAGTTATTTAATCCACTTCTAAGATCCATTATTCGATGAAAATCCACGAGGATCTTTGCAAAAATAGGTCATCTCTTCACCAACATGTGCTCTTTGACCTTGCAGGTGTCCATAGCCACCTTTGCATTAAACTAATGTGAAAATATGGTTTAGGAGGCTTTAAATAGGGTGCCGAGGGCAACAAAGACAAAATTGCTTGTACATTCCAGTCAACCATAGCCACCTTTTCATTAAACTAATGCGAAAATATGGTTTAGGAGGCTTTAAATAGGGTGCCGTGGGCAAGAGAGACAAAATTGCTTGTACATTCCAGTCAACCATCTAGGTTGGCGGTTGCTTGGTCAAGCGACCGCCCTAAGCAACCGCCCCCAGTACTTTGCAATACTTGGGAGGTTTGCCCTCTTGGCTGATCCTAAACACCTAAGGTTCAAGTAAAAGGCTCATACCTAGCTTAATGGTATTTTGATGGCATTACGTGTTTGTTAAACTTGAAATATATTAGAGAACTGGAGCTCAAAATTGAGCCTATAGATGATTCATAAATGCAGATGCTATTGAATAGAAAACTCTATCTCTAAAACTATATTTTAGTAGAAAACTAAGACCTTAAAAAATAATAATAAATAAATAAATAAATAAAAAAGCTGACGGGCTTAGTAGAACTAGTCCATTAAAACCTTTGTAAAACTATATTAATAGAACCAACAGGCTAACGAGTGCACAAAGATTAGCCCAAACCAACCCAAACCATTCAAGCTTTGCCACCTCAGCCCAAACATAGCCCATTAAGATTCACTTTGGTATAGTTCAGGCTATAGAAGGTCGGTTTAGTTCAGTTTTAACGGTTCGTGTTGCAAATTGATATCCCTACTCATGTTTAAACCTAGAATGGTTTGGCCGAATCATTTATTAAACATATTCAATTAATAGCTAGATCATTGCTTATGAGAATAAAATTTCGTGCGTCGACATGGGCATATGCTATTTTACATGCATCATCATTTGTACGTATTAGATCAACAAGTTATCATAAATTTTTCTCATTACAATTGGCATATGGTCAAGAGCCAAATATTTTTTATCCTATAATTTTTGGATATGTAGCTTATGTTCTAATTGCTCTACCATAACTCACAAAGATGTGTGTCCAAAGAAAATTAGAAATATGTGTTGGATATGAATTTTCTTCCATAATTCAATAGTCTTATCAATGACTGGAGATTTATTTAAAGCAAAACTTGTTGATTATCATTTTGATGAACTAGATTCTTCAATACTAGGGGGATAGAATAAATAGTTGAAAAAGGAGATCGATTATAATGCATTATCATTATTACATTAGATCCTTACATTTAGTAATGTGAACCTGAAGTTCAAAAGATAATTTATTTACAAAATATTACGAATCAATTCTCAAATGCTTTTATTTTTTTGTGAAGAATTACTAAATCTCATATTCCATCTATAAATGCTTCAATTCGGATTGATGTCTCATTAAAACAATATATTTGTACAAATGTAACTAAACTATGTTTAAAACATGGAAGACAAATCGATGTCAAGGATAAAAATCCTAGAAAATTGAAAAAAAGAACAAATTATCAAAATAGTCATAATATGAGACAATTGCTCATGAAAATCTCGAAGATATAACTTTCCATAAAACTTCAAAAGATGTTCAAATATCTGAAAATGATAAGCAAATCTTGATTAGTTATGTCACTATACGAAAAAGATAGAATAAAAAAGATATAGTTATGGACAAACAATTTTGCATATAATGAAATAAAACAATGATCTTGAACCTAAATCTGTTAATAAATGTAAATGAAAAAATTAGTAAATAGAAATGGCATTTTCAGAAAAATTAGGTAAATTAATCTAGATTGGTTTGGTGCTCTCTGTATTGCAAAATAATAGTGCTCAATATTTTTAGAAATTTCCATCCGAGACAAGCTTGTTCAGTAAATCTAGATTTTCTTTTCTGGTGCTTTGCTTGTTGCCTTTGGGATAGTAGTGGTGTAGGGCTGTAACCTTTGAAAGCCCAAATATGAGAATAAGCGGTCCAAACGAATTTCACTATTTGGTTGTGGTCTAAAAAGTGCTATTTAGCTTTCATGACTTCTCTTCCTTCGTTTTCGGAGCCATAAACATATTTTTTTGATTGTGGTTGGAGATTTTTGCATTTGGGGTTCAGAGCAAGGTGAAGGGTATTCCATAGTTTTGTTGATAGATGAACAGAGTTAGGTCAGCAAAAATACAAGGTCTTAGTACCTTAGAAAATCCCCAACTAACTAAAATGAAGGAAAATAATCAAATTGTACCAACTACACCATTAACATACCTTCACTACAAGAAAATGGGCCTATGGCGGCGTTTTAAAGTGCCGCCATAAACCTTTCTTGCGCTTCAAAAACGCCTGAAAAAAAGCCGACAAAAGCACCACAATATTACAACAATGGCACTAAAAGCAAACGCCGGTGAAAACGCCAACATATATTAATCTGTAGTGGCGTTTTTCACAGAACATCGGGATATGTACCATAGACCTGTAGTGGGGCTTTCAAAAATGCCGGAATAATAGCCCTGTAGCGGGGTTTTTCAAAAATGCCAGAATATGTAGAGCATCCCCTTTGCTGGCGTTTAGGAAACGCTGGGATATATAGACAACTAGCGGCGTTTTACGAACACGCCCTGATATGTACAGCATCTCCTTGCTCGTGTTTAGGAAATGCTGGGATATATAGACATATAGCGGCATTTTATAAAAACGCCGGGATATGTACAACATCCCCTTTACTGGCGTTTAGGAAGTGCCGGAATATATGCACATGTAGCGGTGCTTCTGGAAAATGCTGGGAAAACTCTACATATACTGGCACTTTCTGAAAACGCCAAGATACATTCTCATTCAGCGGTGCTTAGTGTTAAATGCCGGCATTTCTAACCCTTTGCCGGCGCTTTATAAAAATGCCACGATATCCCTACATTAAGTGCCGTTGTTGAACCCTTTTCTTTTAGGGCTTACTGATGAATCGATTACCAAAACCATCTTCAAATTAGCCCCCTGATAGGTACTTAAACTATGTCCCTGTTTTTGCTCTTGCTTGTAAAAGAGACAGCTTTATGTATTTTCCTCTTGTCATCAATGAGATGAACATTTCTTTCCTTCCAAAACAACCATGTTACTGTAGAGGGACACCTGCCAAACATATTTCCTTTCACACTTAACTGCATCATTAATAGGTCAATTAGTAAATTGCAAGGATCGTTCAACAATACCTGTTAGTGATGAAAGGTTTACTGTTTTTAGATGTCATGATGATGTTTGAATTAATATAGACCAGTTGCTTTCTTCTCTTCTCTTTAGGAGTTTCATAGTCCATGATGAGCTGTTGATCTCAACCTAAGAAAATTGCAGGTCTCATTTATTCTGAAATATGCTTAATTCCTTCTTCTGGCAGTGTTAAATATTTGCAGGTCTCAAATTTCTTAATGATTTTGAAAGTATAGATTTTAAAGGAAAATTAACAGGTAGCAGTGCATTCTTCTTGTTTGGGAGATAAACAGGCTCCCAGGTATGTGTAATGGCATTCTTAATCAGGGATTTTTTTGAATTAAAAAAGGCCTACAGCTTCTTGAAAAAGTTTGTATGATTCTATACATGTGTCACAATTATCCTTTCTTCCTTCAAATTTTTTGTCTTGGAGTTTATAATTCTGAATTGTTTTCTGGTTGTTCAAATGTCACTTTTACTAATCATTCTTTTAGAGGTAAAAATTCATTTATAATATGTATCTTTTTATCAACTAATGATGCTTCACGTTAATGTGAGAGATTTTCTTTCTCACATTCATAGTATAGCTAGCAAAGGTTGTAACCTGCCAAATATTCATCCTGAGGAGACTTTTGTGCCCATTTTAAGCGGCAAATAAAGAATGCTGTTATGAGAGACCTATTAAATTAAGTTTGGCTGCCTAAAAACAGGGTTTTCTTTGCAAGGTTGATAGTCTAATTTTATTTCTTTTTTACAGATACCATCAACTTTGTATCAAGGTGCTACGGTTGTTACAAGCCTCTTCTTTCCCTCATTTAAGATTAAATTGTAACATTCAATCTCAAGTATGGAATACCAACTGCATTTTTGAATTCTAAACAATCTGGTTCCGAAGCAGCTACAGTCCTCCAAGAACCAAGGTAAAACACCCCTAACATGATGCTTTATTGTGTGCTTCTTTCTATTGTTGCCTTTTTATTTTTTCTCTCGTTGAAAAGTCTAATAGATATGTTGATCGTCCATTGAATGCAATTGATGAGTGTGAGACAATAGTCTTGTTTCTGCAAGCAATGGGTATTGTCTTTCCACCTGTTACTGCTCAGGCCCTTCCTTTTTCCTAGCTTTGATTGAAATAACAAATAAAAGGCTGAAATTTCATTATTCCTAATAGGTAAACCCAGCAGTTCGTTCGTGTCGATAACATGAATCCTAGTCCTCCATTAGGCTCCATCAGAGGTCATATACAAAAATATAAACGAAACAACTGAAAAAACAATTTCATGTGGGCGGAGATTACAGTCAGGAAATACAGCTTGTAATTTTTTTTTCCTGAGATAATTTAAACCAAAGGCCTCTAATTTCTTTGTTGTTGGTTTATCTTTGCCCTGTATTTTCTGAGTCTTTTTTGGAAAAAGTTTTGGAATTGCTTTTAGTTTCTATAGCAATTCTTCTCCTGTACTCAACCGCATGTTTTCTCTTAACATCTTTAGAGATGATTGGAGTAGACCTGTTCATGAAGCACCAGAATACTGCAAAACAGTAGTTCAGTTTTACGTATTTAGTGAAAGAAATACTAGTTTAGCATGCTTGATTAGCTATTGGATTGCATTAATGATCTATTCATTTTTTTTTTTCAAAGGATACTTACACTAAAGATATTTTTTCATTTAGGAAGATTAGGTGATTTTTCTTGGGTACAATCTGAAAGTTTCATCGTCACTTGTAACGGTGGAAACAATTAAGAATGAACTTTCATTATTTGATTAAATACAACTGTTGTTCATCTACACAATATTGTCTCTTTAGATTGCATCACATGTATGCTTGATTAGGTATCGACAATGCATGTTTTGAGTGTTCTTTTATTGGTTAGTTAAGTATGGAGGAGTATCTACCTTTACTCCTTTTTTTTTTAAAAAAAATACTAATTTGAAAGGTACGTATCATATTGTGTTTGGTAGTAGGTTGCTTATTCTTCTATACCCCAAAAAGTGTCCTACACACAGATGACACTTAATTACCCTGGAAATATGGCTAGGAGTTGGGTTATAATGTCGAAGGATCCGTCCTTCAGATTATCTGCTGAATAAACAGTTGGGTTGAAAATTTCTTAGGATATGAATTTCTTTATGCATCTAGAGGGGATCGTATCCTATGTCTGTGTGAAATGCGTGAATAGATTGTGATGGCTAGAGATGTCGTAAAAGAACATCTTATATGTGATGGAATCATATGGAGCTATACAATTTGAAGCTTCCAGGGGAAATGTTTCTCCTCACACACAAAGCATCCTAGAAATAGAGTTGAGGGTGCAAACAATGTCGAGAGAAGCAATGAAGGAGAAAGATATAATGCAATGCAAGCTATGCTACATGAGATGCAAGGAAGAAATATAAATGAGGAGGTAGAAGATGATGTTACCACAAGTGAATTGCTAGAGGGGATAGGTCTTGAATTAGATAAATTTGGCCATTTGAGGGAAGACGCTGAGAAGGAGTTGTATCGAGGAAGTAAAAAATTCAGTAAATTGTGGTTCATTCTTTGTCTTTATTGTATAAAGACGCTTTGCAATTTAACGAACAAAGCAATGTCAATGCTATTAGACTTACTAACAAGGCATTTCCAAAGCAACATACATTACCACACAACATATATGAGATGAAAAAGATTATCAAGGATTTAGGTCTCAATTACACTAACATTTATGCCTGACCCTAGTTTTATATGTTGTATTGGAAAGAAACAAAGAATGAAACATCTTGTTGCAAATGTGGCACTTCTAGATATGCGTGTGAGAAAAAGAAGGTTCCTCAGAAGATATTACATCATTTTCCTTTATTCCCCCGATTATAGAGGCTATATATGTCATCCAAGACCTCAAATGATATGAGATGGCACCATGACAAGTTTGACATGGCAGATGATTGTAGAGATTGGGCATTAGAAAGATTAAAAGGTTATTGGAGAGATTACAAACATGCATTGAAGCGGAAACATTATGATGTTTACGACTCGGATGTAGAGAAGATGGTGAACATCAACCTCTCACGGCTGCCAGATGAAGATTGGATGTTGTTGTTTGACATGTGGAATTATCCCAAACACCAGGTAAAATTTATTTCAATTTTCTATGAAATTCTTATTTTTTAATTATGTAAACAAAATTGGTGTCAACAAAATTTCATAGGCTATGTCAAAAAAAAACCAAAAAAATTGTTGAAAATCATAAGATGCACTATAGGATGGGAGTACATCGTTTGTAGCTATTCAAGAATAGATGGTAAAAAGCATATGTTGTATTGTTGAGTTCTATAACAATATTTTCTTCCATTCCTAATAGATTTAATATCTAATAGTTTTTTGTTTAATTATGAAGCGCTTGGAGGATCCTTACCATATGCCCCATAGTCGCATTATCTTCTTTGATAAGACACACATCTAATGGACATTTTAAAGATGCAAAGTCAGAAGACAAAATGGTTTGTGGGCCTTCAATGAGGTTTTGAAAAGTCATTATTTAAAATTGTAATTATAACAATTCTAATTTCAGGTTCATGTGTAGACCAAAATCATGGAGGAGCTTGCAAAAAAAAAAGTGAAGAGAAACAATCAGATAGGGATGTTCGAGAAAATGCATTTCGGACGGTGTTCAGCAGGGATTGTCATGGATGGATGCACCTTCAAGGTGCTGCAGAAACACCAAACAAGTGTAGGGGACACAAGCAATGTGTGCACATAAACATGATGAAGAAATTCAAGACTTAAGGTGGGAGAACACTAATTAGAACACTAATTTACATGATAGAGTGTTTCAAACTGAAAGGATTAACACTGAATTAAAGGATAGAGTGTCTCAAATTGAAAGGATTCTTGCTCAGCTACAATCCCAGCTTACACAAATCATCAACTCATAGGGGACCCAGACACAGGTATAACCATAAACTCCTTTTGTCACATCCACCCAGCCGGTACCCTACCTGGCATACCCGAGTGTGTGATCCACAGCCTCAAAGAACGAGTATATAGGAAATCATCCTCCCACATGCACAATAATACAATCATGAACAAGATATAATCAATGTGTAATAACATAAACAAGAGATCAAGATAAGAAGAGAGAATGACAATATAATCAGAATGCAAAAATAATGATACCAATATATAATAATCAAAATGTAGAGTGCGTAGAAAATAACTCCATAGAATACAGCAGAAATTTAGTTTGAAATCTAAAAAGGAAAGATTACAACTGATCCTCGAAAGACAAAGAGAAAAGAAAAGATCAAACTAAACTAAGGTTTATTCAGTCTTATAAAGAATATCTTCATAAAAATAAACAAAAGAAACTAAGCAAAGCCGCTTCCACTCTAGAGTAGGGTTAATCTTGGTATGCAACATAATCGCTCGAGGGATCTTCAATATAATCTTCGTAACCACTAGCACCTTGAGCGAAGTGTGCTTCATCAGTTTGCGTCTCGTAGTACTGGCCTTCATATTCTTCAGTACGTACATGATAATCTAACAAAGATATTTGCACAAAAAAGAGTGAGTTCAAAAGAACTTAACAAGGCAAGTTATTCCATAACAACATATATAACATGATAGCAAAACATAGCATGATGCAATATGATATGAAATAGAAAATGTATGTATGAATCTAACTCTACATGTCACATCCACCCAGCCGGTACCCTACCTGGCATACCCGAGTGTGTGATCCACAGCCCCGAAGATCAAGTATTGAGGTAATCAACTTCCCACATAATCAATAACATAATCATGAACATAAATAATCAATGTGCAAAGTATAAATGAGAGATCCAAATAATGAAGGAATAAATCATATATCATCAGAGTACGAAAGACAATCAATGAATCTAAATCATAAAGTAAAGTGAGGCGGAATCTCACTCTACAAACAGCGGAAAAGTAGTTCGAAAGTCAAAAGAAAGATTACAACTGGTTCTAAATACAAGAAAGAAAGATAAAACAAACTAAGCTAGAGTCTATTCTACTTTATAAAGAACGTCTTTATAAACATAAACTTCATCAATGACGCTCAGACACTCCCACTCCACAGTAGGGCTAATCCTGGTAACAAGTAAGACCACTCGAGGAATCCTCAGTGTAATCTTCATGGTTGCCAACACCTTGCATAAAGTACGCTTCTTCAATTTGCGCTTCCTCGTATTGACCTTCATAGTCATCAATACCTGTAGAGTAATCTAACAAAAGATATTGTACAAAAAGGAGTGAGTTTCAAAGAAACCCAGTAAGGCAGTTAATCCATAATAACATAAATAGCAGGATTTCAAAGCAGAGTAAAATGCTATATGATATGAAACATATGATGCAATATGACTCTAACTCTATGTATGCTGGTCTCTATTGGCAGACATGCTTTAAGTCATAGCACCATACTTCTTTAGGAAGGTCTCAATCACTAATCATCAGTTGATAATGGGTCCTTCATCCCTCAAGACATTCCATGGCTGGGGGTTAAGTCACCGCTCTCTCACATCACCATTGGTCTAAGTATTGGCGCATGTCAGGGTCAAAGCCTAGCCAAATGCAAGTCTCCTACTTAGTTACATCAAGTCAGTTCCAGATACGTTCATTCCTTGCCCCTGGCGATCCTTTCCGGCATCCTTCACACTAGAGTCCTCATAGTCCCTGACTATGGATTCATCGACCCTATTGGTTATCCACATATGGTAAATGGGAAGCTCTCAAGTCCCTTCACGGGTTGGTTACCGGTCTTGAGCGCTCGAGAGCCCAAGTCTATCCATATGCAACCCTACCAATAAATGTCCCCCACAATGTGATTCCTGTCCTCTCACGAGTTAGTTACCGGTCTTGAGCGCCATGAATCCCCATTGCTACCACGGGTCGTTCGGTCTCAATATTCCTCCGATTAGGGTCTGACATAATGGGACATCCTAGCCAAACACTACTAGACAGCCCTACATATGTCATCCAACAATTTAGGAAGGTGTCCAAAGGGCATCTCCGGAAACATCCCATAATATTCCCGTAGTTGTCCAAGGACAAAAGTGTCAAAAGGACACCTCCCCTTTCCAAACCATACTTAATCATTCACAAACATAAATCCATCATATCACATATATGGTAACTTCTTATATGGAAAGAAATCAAGAACAACATCCAACTTGTATATAATTGGGTAAATAAATCATACATGAATCAATTTAGCATAAACAAGTAATGCTACTGTAATCAAAGTAGTTGCATCAGTAGTATATCAGTATAAGAATTTAATTAAGCAAATAAATCAGAGAGATTCAAATATAGAAACTAGTTCATGCAATCTATGTAATTAAGGAAATAACCATCCTTACCTTTTATAACTCGTAAAGGATCTAGGGGAATCAAGTAAGACCTTGTCTAAACTTGGAAAGAAAGTCCTAAACAAGTATATATAACATATTAGGAAAGATACCTAGAAGGAAAGATATCAAATCATCCAAAACAAACCAAATATGAGGTTACTGTCCTCATTGGTCAATTGATTGATCTACTCCCTCAGTCGACCAATGAGTCGACCAACAAAGACAGTGGCCTACAAAATCAAAGATTTTAGAATATAAAACCGAATTTGGTGGTTCAAAAGAGTACCAAACAAGAGGGAAACTATAAGGATAGTATGCTAGTATATAGAGGACTTCAAAACTCTAATCATATCAAGTTTTCAAGTTACAATTTAGGAAACAAAAACTTACCATAATTAGATCAATCATGGTTCTTGAAGAATTCTTAGTAAAAATCATGGACGAGAAACTATAGGATGATGGATCACTAATCCGATAAAGAAATCGTGAAAAGCATGCATAGATCCTCAAGAAAATAGATATAAGACTGAAGAACATCAATCTAAATAAAGAAAGAGAATAGATGCATGTTTTCCTTCAAAAGCGAGTGATGATCTTGATGAAGATCATCCACCAAGCTTTAGATCCTTAGGAAAAGAGAGGGAATGAGTAAAGTGATAGTTGCAACAGAGATGCAACATCATCTCTACTATCCTCAAACAGAAAAGGAAAGAAAAGTAATGAAGAATCAAAGACGAAGTATAGAAGAGGATGATCACATACCTTTTTGCGTAAATGCACGAGATTTGATGAAGATCTGTCAAGAGAATCACCAAGGATACGGAGGAGATGACTTGCAGAGGGCTCTGGTTAGTTCCAAAGAGTTTGGAGGCAGAAAATACGAAGTAGACTCAAGATTGGAATAGAGCAAGCAAAGACCTAATCAGCAAAATCAGATCCCATTGGTCGATTGATTGGTCGACTGGCCCAGTCGACCAATGAGTCGACCGATCAGAACAGCAAGTCCAAAATAGGGAAATGAAGGCTCAGATCAAATTCAAACATAAAGGGGTTTTGCACACACACCAAGTGACTTACCTAGTAGGTAGAAATGCCTTCAAACCAAGTCAGAGAGTACTCCAAGTTCATCAACTAATTCCTTCTTCATCAGGGTGTAGTTTCCATAAATGGAACACTGTCATCATCACTCATGGATTCTAAGACAAACACCAAGTCTTCTACTGGGATGGCCCATAGTTGACTTCTTGCTTTACTTCAGGCTGTTGGACCTACAAACAATAGGGTTTCTGGGTCAAGGTTAGGGTTGGGTTTCACACTACATATGCTGGTCTCCATAGGCAGACATGCTTTAAGTCATAGCACCATACTTCTTTAGGTAGGTCAAGTCACTCTCCCTCAACCATCTAGGTATCTTGCGCTTTGTCGGTGGTAGTTGGGTCCTGCATCCCTCGGGACATTCCATGGCTGGGGTTTAGGTCACCGCTCTCTCACATCACCATTGGTCTAAGTATTGGCACATGTCAAGGTAAAGCCTAGCCAAATGCAAGTCATCTACTTGGTTATATCAACTTAGATCCAAATATGTCCATTCCTCGCCCCAGGTGATCCTTTCCGATATCCTTCTCACTAGAGTCAGCATAGTCCCAGACTACGGACTCATCAACCCTATTGAACATCCACAAATAATAGACGGGAAGCTCTCACGTCTTCTCATGGGTTGGCTACCAGTCTTGAACGCCCATGAGCCCAAGTCTACTATTTGCAACCCTACCAATAAATGGCCCCCACAATGTGATTCATGTCCTCTCACGGGTTGGCTATCGGTCTTGAGCGCCCATAAATCTCCAATGTTACCATGGGTTGTTTGGTCTCAATACCCTTCCGAATCGGGTATGATATAACAGGGACATCCTAGCCAAACATTGCTAGACAAGCCCTAGGTATGACAACCAATAATATGGGAAAGCGTCAAAGGGCACCATTGGAAATATCCCATACTATTCCCACTGATGTCCAAGGACATAAATGTCAAAAGGACATTCCCCAATCCCAAATCATATCTAATCAATCACATTCCCAATTTAGTAATAACATACACAATTGATATCTTATCATACAGACAAATACATATAAACATGATCAATGCATATGTAGTTGACGAGGATAAGTAGTCATACATGAATCAAATAATAAAGAGACACATGAGTAAGGTACTACTGTATTTGTAGTACTTACAGCAGTAGCATCATACTATGCTAGTATAAGAACGGCAGTGAATCTATGAAATTCCCAAAATAGAAACTAAGATTCACGCAATCTATATTAATATGGAAACAACTATCCTTACCTTAAATAGCTTCGATGAATATCTAAAGATCAAAGAGAATGGTTCCAAACTTAGCAAATAAACCCTAAACAAGCATAGATACAACATTAGGAAAGAGGCCTAGAAGATCGGAGATCAAACGAATCATATCGGACGAAGAACACAGCTATTGTCAGCCTTGGTCGATTGGGTGGTAACTTGACCCAGTCGACCAAGCAATTGACCACCTGAACAGTACACAGCAGAAATCTGATTTTTTATCCAAAACTCATTCTACAAGATCTGGAACTCTACGAAACTTGGAGGAAACCTCTAAAACAATAATATAACACTAAAATAGCATAGATTAGACACTAACAATGATAAATAAATTAAAAAAAAAAACCATACTTACTAATTTGGAAACATGACTTTCTAATTCGGTAAAATTCATAGTTTTCGATGAAAGCATGCTATGAAGTCAAGAAAAAAACTAGAGATGATTAGATCTCATTCTAGTAGAACATAATCAAAAGATCATTCATGAAACTAACATGCTAGAGAAATCAAATCGAAAGGATGATTATGGCTTCATGAAGAAATCACAAGGATCATGGTTAAGATCAATATGAAGATCATAGTACCATAAGAATGAACGGAGATTGTAGAAGAGATGGTTGCAAGAATGCAACATCTTCTTCATAATCTCAATACAGAATAAATCATAGTAAGAGTAGATCAATACCATACAAGAGAGATTACTAACATTTGATTGAAGAACAAGAGATGAAGAACTTGAGATCTTGCAAGAGTTCTTCACAAACACCAATGAGAGGCTTTAAGAGAGGCTTCCTACGTTCTCTAAGGGTTTTAGAAACAAAGGAGGCTAAGAAACACGTATTTCTATTATATAGAGCACCAACAGACCTAACAAGGGATCTTTGGCAGATTCGGTCCCTATTGGGTGATTGGCCCAATCGACCACCCAGTCGACCAAGCAAGACAGCAAGGCCAAAATAGGGAAATGAAGGTCTAAATCAATTCCAAATCCAATGAGCTTCTCCCAACACAACATATGACTTACCTAGTATAGAGGAATGCCTTCAAATCATGTCCAACTACACTTTAAGTCCATCAACTAATCTCAATCTCATCAAGGTGCAGTTTCATTTCCAATTATATCAAAGCTTCCAAGTATGGAACACCATCATCAACTTCCATGGGTTCTGGGTCAAACACCATGTCTTCGGCTGAGATGACCCATAGTTGGCTTCTTCTTTTACTTTGGATCTTTGGATCTACAAACAATAGGGTTTTCGGGTCAAAGTTAGGGTTGGGTTTCACACTTTTGACAAACACCAAAGGTTGGAGGCCTAGATATGTTTTTGTCCAACCACCCTCCACTCCTAATTCCTGATCTTATGGTTGAGAAGCCCCACTGTCGAACAATTTTTCAGATTTGAGTCCATCCAAGCAGGAGGCCAAGAACTTAATCCTATGGATCCCTATCGAGGACCAAAACATTAGAGCAGTAAATGGGTATTGTCCGGAGTATTCAAGCATTCTGTGCTTTTGAGGGTTTCTTCTTGGTGAGCTCCCATCTTCTTCCTCGAATTCCAGATGGAATTTCAATTTGTAAGTTTTTCTAAACTTTGATGCTCGATTGTTGTGGGTGTAGTGTTGCTTGGGGTAGAAGAATTTCAAGAGGCTACTATTTAGTGGGACTTTGAGCACATAGAGGGTCATCACCTGACCAAGACTGAAAATGGTCAAGCATCCCAAACATCTACCTCAAGGAGGAAACTAACTCCTCCACCACCGAAGAGATGGAGATTTGAAACTTCCTTTGATCTTCCTCCTTGACTGAGCAAGAAAGCTGGAGGAAGTGGTTGTTCTAGCGAACCGACTGTTAAGGAATGATGAGAGAACCCCCCCCCCCAACAGTCTTGTTAGAACGACTACAGTTTTGTCTGCCTCTACTTATACCACTCCTTTCATGTCCTGCGCTAGGCTTTGGAGCGCCTCCTAAGAGAAACATTTTGCAACTAGATTGGTCGCCTCATGAATGAGACATCTATCTTCAATGACCAAGATGGCTCAACAATTATTAATTACTAGTTGGTCGATGCACTTTTGCCAGCCAACCTTTGAAATCTTCGTGGGATGGGTAGTCTTGAAGCCATGAGGTATGTTCGAACTACCCGTGCTCGGTTGGATTTCTTGCGTTCTTTTTCAATGTTACTTGATGAGCACATTTATGTGTGAAATCTTAGGGCATAAAGCATGCATTTTATACACTTAGAGTGGAGTTACCTTGGGTTTTATGTTGTTTTTGCAGATTGTAGGACTTTTAAAGATTTAAGCAAATATTTGGAGTTTTGGGCTTGAATCATGCTATTTTACATGTCAAGAAGTCCATTCAAATTCTCAAATGCGAAAATGGGCCTGATCTGGAGCATGATGGGCTAGAGATGTGTGATTATGGGCCAACTCCGAAATATTGAAGAGATAAAGAAGGCAAATTTGATCTACGGCTGCGATTTTAAATCAAATCTACAAAGATATTATTGAGAGAGTCCAAATGGAAAAGAGTCCTTGCATACCTCAATATCTTATTTCCTATCTTGGATTTAATTAAAGAAAGAAAAAGAGGAAAATGAATTATATTCAGAAAGAAAAAGAGGAAAAATCCCGTTTTTGAATGCCTCTGTCTAGTTTCGATCAAACCCTTCATCGAACGATCATCCGATGTCCGATCGTGCTGATTTTTGGAGGAGAGCTTCACAACTACTTAAACATCAAATCCAACGGTGGAATTATGCATCTGATATCTCTAATTCAGTGCGATTACTACGTCAAAACCCTAATTGGCTGAGTCAGATAGAAACCCTGAGTTTTATTCAAATTTAGACGTGCTTCATATCTCATGTAAACTCTATAAAAGGAGAGCATACTCCATCAAAGGAGGATATGTTCTAGAGTTTAGTAGAAGCATTCTTTCTTCTCTCTTCAGTTTATTTAGGTTTTCTCTAGTTTTCTTTGCTTGCATTGGTGAGATTTAAATTTCTAGATTCAATGTTTAGGTTTAATTTTTTTATGTAATGCAATTTAATGTCAAGCTTCAAGCTTCAAGTTTCAATTTTTTTAGATTCATTTTTCTCTGGGTCTAGCAATTGTAGATTTAGATCATTCTAGATCTAGATCTGGTTGATAAGGTTGGTTGAGATTCGAATCGTTTGCTCAATTCGCAAGTAAGTAACCTTCTTTATTAATCTTCTCTCCTCCCTGCATTCCTGCTTCTATCTACCCCTCCATATTCTTAATTTAGGATTTACTTTCAGCATTATTTATTGTTCTCCCTTCCACTGGATCCTTGATCAGAGATGCCTACAGTCGTGCCTCTCTTTGGTTAAGGCTTCCTTTTCCTTTTATTCCTTTGTTTATTGCTTTGTTATTTACTTTCTGTTATTTACTTTTTGCCTATTCATTCATCATCTCGGACCACATAACCGGAGCAAGCCTACAGTCGTGCCTCTGCTTCTGGTGATGGGTGGTGTTGCATATGCATTTTAGCTATGAACTAAATTTTACTGATTGCTTTAACATACTAACCGGTTTTACTTTTTTTTCCTTTTTATTTTTATTGTTCGCATTTTTTTCCTGTCTTTTATTTATGCATTGATTGTGTTTAATTTATTTTTCGTTTCAATCGATTGCATTAGATGTATTGATTAGGATCGTTTAGTTTAGTTAATTAGTTACCAAAAATTGAATCATTCCACTCTCGCATTACTATTAAGAAGTTGAATTATAAGTGGCATATCTCCTTGAGATCGACCCGTTAGCTACACAATAGCATGCGCTTGCGGTTACTTTTAAAATTCACAAACATTACTCAAACTTCTAATGGTCAGCCTCCTTGTCACAGGATGGCCTGTGCCCTTATCCAATCTTTGGGTGAGACTATACGTGTTGCTCGGGAAGATCATTTAT
This sequence comes from Hakea prostrata, assembly GCF_041222555.1. Taxonomy (NCBI): domain Eukaryota; kingdom Viridiplantae; phylum Streptophyta; class Magnoliopsida; order Proteales; family Proteaceae; genus Hakea; species Hakea prostrata. Next base: position 16,225,129 of record NC_142601.1, read on the forward strand.
TTGTCTGGCAGTTGGAGAAGTGTGTAAAGGATCAGGAGTTAGAATTGTTTGTTTTGCATTCGAGCAAGGATGCTTGGATATCTCGGGATGCCGATCTAGTTGGGGAGATTGTTGCTTGGGAAGGAAAGTATGATGATATGGAGGTTGAGAAGAGCAATGTTGAAACTCAACTGGAAGAAGCACAAGGTTCTTTGGTCGGGAAGGACAAAACACTTGCCAACAAGGAGAAAGAAGTCTTGGGGTTGCTTGAGAAGCTATAGAAGTTAGACCGTGAGGTTGCTCGACTAACCCAATTGCTTGTTAAGAGAGCTCCGACCACCTTCAAGGATCTTCCCAATGAACTTTGTCACTAGGTTATAAGGAGATGGATGAAGACAAAGAAATGTAGGGAGTATATGGTGAAGGTTGCTACACCTGGTTACTAATATGCTCGCCACCTTACTTTCTCAAGCATCGTTGGAGAGTTTTATAAATCTCAACCTCGATAATTTCAAGGAGTTCGTGGATGTTGGGATCTATGATAATCCCAAGATTCTTTTTGTCGACCTTGCTTTTCGAAGCCCCAAGGGGTGGACGTGAATGATTTTTTAGACTCCAACTAGGAGTCAAACCTGAGTTTAGTGTGTTGAGTAGTTCATAGCCTGCCTAGAAGGGGAACTCCTTTGAAGAGGAGGAAATTGATGAGAGTGGGTTGGATGAGGAAGGTGAATTGGGTGAGCATGCCTCGAGCAATAGAGAGGACAACTAGATTGTGGAAAAGTAAAGTGATCTCCAAGCAACTCATTTCTTTCTTAAAGGCCTTCTTTTTCTGAATGCAATCAACTTTTGTTGGTCGAGCCTATGTGTTGGTTGACTATTTTTTTTCTTTTTCTTGTATGTATTTAGAACTTCTCTTTTCTGATTTTTGCTGGTCGTTTTGCATTCGGCTGACCATATTTGTAAATACACTTTTTCTAGTGAAACACTACTCCTCTCCTTTATTGACCATCTTCCTAGCCGATCATCCCATTTTCAAGTTGCCATGTTTCTTTGTTCTCCTAGTGGAAGTCTTATGCTATTGCTTCACCTAAGCATGGTGAGTTGAAGAGTTAAAATGCAAATTTGGCCACATTTTCTAGAAGATATTTTGAGTTTCAAAGTGTTGCTTAAGTAGCAAATTGCTCAAAACAAAAATATGAGTTGCTCAAGTAAGCGAAAAATTTGCATTAATGCTTGTGTTGCTAACCAGGGAAACAAAATTAGGGCTAAACCCTTCATAAATAAGTCAAAGTTTCTTAAGGAAAGTAGGAACTGAAATAGATTACTGATAGTATTTTTTGAGATTGCTTGAGTTCCATGATCGAGAAATCTCTTGCTCGTTTTCTAGGTCATGCAGGTGATATGCTCCTGGGGCGCCCTGTTGGATGACAATGTATGGTCCTTCTCAATTCGGTGCTAGCTTTCCTTGGTTGGTGGGATTTGAAGCTATTGTTTGATGATGAACTAAATCACCTGGTGAATATTGCCTCAGCTTTAATTTGGCATTGTAGTAGGTAGCAATCCGCTTTTGATATTCTTCTAATAGATATTGTGCCTTGTCTCTTACTTCATCAACTGTGTCTATGTTGGCTGTCATTCCTTTGATATTGGCTTCTTCATCAAACTCTTTTTCTCTAAGAGAGTCGACCTGCACTTCAACTGTAAAATCCGGCCTTATCCTAAGCCTGACCCGGTCCGGATTTTATACTATTGCAGGTCCGAAGACCCGAAGTGGTGGTAGAAGAGACCTGTGGGCCCTCTTAGTTGTTGATTCGATGCTAGAAGCGGAGCCTATGAACATTGAAAATGATGCCCCTTACTTGAGCACATTGTCGGTATTGAGTGAGAATCTGCGCATCGATGAAGATTGAATTAGTTGAAGTACTTCTCGGAACCCCGTGATTAATCCGAAGGTATTTTCTGAAACTAGACTTGTTGATTGACTTGCAGGAGAAAACCCCGCTCGATTTGACCCTGTATAGCCCTCCGAATCCTCTCCTGAAGTTGCTGTCATGGCTTGGTCAACTGCTTGGTTGACTGACAGTCGACCAGCCAGTCAACCAAGAGTCATGAAATTCGAATATTCATGAAATCTCTTCCCATTTTGCCCCTAGATTTTCGGAACTCGTGAATGAGGACCTAACCTAATCATTGGCACTCCAGAGCTCGAGGTTGGACACTCTCTTGGGCTATTCTTTGAAGTTTGGGAAGATCTTTGACTCTAATCATTGGTGTATGTGTTAATCATCAATCCAAGGTATGATTCCTTCTATCCTCTTCTAATCTATTCATTTTCCTATCATTTGATAATCTTGAGACCATGGCTGAAGTGCTGCAATCTTGCAAACACTCAACCATGAGTTTCCCCTCTTCAATTCCTTAATCATCTTCACTCATGATATGCTATGATTCAATTAAGATTAATTTCACTTCATCACTTTGATCCTCTTCAATATTAATCAATTTGGATTCAATCTGATATGTAGATGCATGTTAAGCTTAGACTATATTGAAATTAAGACTCTAACTCAATTCTTATCATTTATTTGATTGATTCCTACCATCCTTTACAATTTCTATAAATTCCATTTTGATTCTTGAGGATTACCATATAGAACCTAATATTTCGAATTGGGCATTTTTGATTGAACCGTTGGATCATCATGCAAATTGGTGTGTAGTATCCTCTTACTGTTATAAGCATGCCCTCCAAATTTCATGTCAATCGGAGCAGTGGAAGGGCAGCTTCTGAGCACGTTTCAATTACTGCTCAGAAGTTAACAAGTCTTGGTCGACTGCTTGGTCGACTGACTGACAGTCGACCAAGCCAGTCAACCAAGAGTTGTTAATGCCCTGTACTCAGCCGAATTGATCCGTTTGAACCCCTATTTGAATGTTTTCTTCTCTGATGTTGCTTGTGTGTTATCTAGGGTAACAACACTGACTTTGGAACCATTCTTGGTGATCCTTGAATTTAATTACAACTTGATTAAGGTAAGGACAGTCGTTAACTTAAGTATGTTAATTACATCAACATGCTTATATTATGGGAATTTAATGATTATGCTAATATGAGCATTTCCTTTACCATACATGACTGTTAAATGCTTTTTATCAGTAATATAATGTCATATATCATTTAGAATATCATGTTCAATTATGATTCATGAATTTAAGTATGATCAACCATGTTATGATATACATTGTTTATCTGATGAATTATTGATTTAAGTATGATATGATGAGATTGAGCTTGTGATTGATTACGTATGACTTGGGATTGGGAGGTGTCCTTTCGACACTTCTGTCCTTGGGCATCGGAGGGAATAGTATGGGATGTTCTCCGATGGTGCCTATCGACACTTTCCCGGATCATTGGGTGACATATATAGGGTTGTCTAGGTGTATGGTTAGGATATTTTCCTTGTCGTATCAGACCCTATTCGGAAGGGTATTGAGACCGAACGACCCATGGTAGGATATGAGCGAGAGTACTCAAGACCGGTATCCACTCCGTGAGAGAGCTTGAACTATATTGCGGATACCCGAAAGGGGCCATTTATTGGTAGGGTTGCATATGGATAGACCTGGGCTCACGGGCGCTCAAGACTGGTAACCAATCCATGAGAGGATGTGAGAGCTTCCCGTTTACTATATGTGGATGACCAATAGGGTTGGTGAGTCCGGTGAGTAATATCCGTGACTCTAGTGTGAAGGATACCGGAAAGGATAGTCGGGGGCGAGGAATGGACGTATCTGGATTTGACATGATATGACTGAGTAGATGACTTGCATTGGGCTAGGCTTTACTGTGACATGCGCCTGTACTTATAACAAACGGTGATGTGAGAGAGCGGTGACTGATTCCCCAACCATGGTTTATGAGATGACTTTACCGAACTTCCCCGGGCAGACCCAAGATATCTTATGATTGAGGGGGTGTGAATGACGACCCAAAGGAGTATGGTGCTACGGCTTAAAGCATGTCTTAGAGACCAGCATACTTAATAGAGAATCATATTTCATTTTGCCTCATATCATATCGCATCGTATGGTGAATTGTATCGAATGGACTATGTATTATGAAACGACTTGCCTTGCTGAGTTCTTTTGAACTCATTCCTTTTGTGCAATTTGTTAGATTTTCCTGCAGTACTTGACGATCTTGATGGCGCGTCCTACGACTAGAGCTATGGTCCCTCATACTACCCTGCGGGTGATGGCTACTATGAGAGTCAGGATTTCGGTGCTGAGGAGGATTATAGTTCGTTCCAGGGTTAGCCCCACTCTTGTGAGGGAGCGGCCACGTTGGATTCACTTCATCCATACCTACGAGGAAGTTTTTATTAGGATAGAAGAAACCTATGTGTAGGCCCCATTTCCCTGGATGACTGTAATCATTGGAATCTTCTCTCTCCAGTTTTTATGGATTTGATTATGATACTGTCTGTAACTAAACTTGATTTACTACTGCTTCCGCTATTTGTGAAGGAGTGACTTCTGATCACTCCTTCTCTTTGAGATGTTATCACTTTGAAGTTGATACTTAAATGTTTCTGCACTTTGATTATCTATCTTGTCTTATTCATTTGATCTATCTATTATTTCTTTATACATTGATTATATTGTTCATGATTATGTTATCGTGTATGTGGGAGGCATGGCCGCTCGATTTGGATCTTCGGGCTGTGGATCACATCCCGGGTATGCCAGATAGGATACTGGCTGGGTGGATGTGACATCAACTGACACTTGTGCCTCTACTCCATATGCAAGTCTAAAAGGAGTTTCTCCAGTCATCGTCCTTGTAGTTGTTCTATACGACCTAAGTACACTTGGAAGCTTGTCGACTAATCTTCCTTTTAGCTGGTCGAGCCTCTTCTTCATCCCATTGAACATGGTGTGATTGGTGACATCAACTTGTCCATTGCTCTAAGGGTAGGCCACTAAAGATAGACGGTGCTCGATGCCCTGATCCTTGCAAAATCTTTCGAAGGCAGCATTCTCAAACTATTTTCTGTGGTCAGTCACAATAATCTTTGGAACTCCGTATCTAAATATAATGTTATGTGTGATGAAACGTTCAATCTAAGTAGTATTTATTGGTGCCAGAGGTTTTGCTTCAACCAAATTTGTGAAATAATCTATGGCGACCATCAGGTATTCTCTTCCTCCTAATGCTTTGGGTAACTTCCCTACCAAGTCAATTCCCCATCCTGCAAAAGGTATAAGAGATAGGACTGATGCCAATGGTATTTCTAGCATATGAGGTATTGTGGCATAAGCTTGGCACTTGTCACACTTTCAGACATAAGCTGTTGCATCCTCTTGCATGGTCGACCAGAAGTAGGCTTGGCTCAGTGCTTTATCTGCTAGTGCTTGAATGCCAATATGTACTTTGCATACTCCTTCATGAATCTCCCTTAGGACCTAGTTGGCTTTTGGAGATCCCAAACACCGGAGTAGTGGTCAAGTGAGAGACTTTTTATAGTGTAAGCCCCCTTTAACCGTATATCGAACAACTCATTGTTGAATAGTTTGGGCTTCTTTTTTTTTGTCCCTCTAGTACCTAATCATGCTCTAGAAAGCTAATGATTGGTTCCATTTACCCCTGTTCAACCTGTATCTGCATCTGATCGACCACCTATATGCTCAAATTTTTTTATTCTTCTAGAAAGACTATTGGTTTTGTAATGTCAAATCTTTTATGGTCAAGCATGAGAATGCATCTGCTTGGTCATTCTCTATTTTGGGTACTTGCTTAATCATTAGATCTAAAAATTGGAGTCTCTACTGGTTGACCACGGTGAGATACTTGCGCATCCTTTTTTCTTTTGCCATAATATGCTCCATTTACTTGATTTACAATTAATTGTGAATTGCTTTTAATTTCTAGATTTTGGATTCAAAGTGTTGTAGCTAATCTGAGGCCAACAAGTAGTGCTTTATACTTAACTTCGTTATTAGAAGCTCAAAACTTGAAGTGGAGAGCATACTTTATTATGAATCCTCCCAAACTCTGGTGAGGTAATGTTTCTCCACTGCCTTGAGCATTGCTGGATCGATCTACAGATAAGACCCATCTTCTTATATGCTCGGGAACAATCTCCTCTTCTAGCTGTTCTTCCTATGGATGTTGAGTTTCAGCTATAAAGTCTTCCAGGGCTTGGCCTTTTATGGCCGGCTTGGGGACAGAACTCAATTTGATGCTCACTGAACTCAATCGCCCAGGTGACTAATTGGCTAGCTAAGTTTGGTCACTATAAGATTTTCTTTAGAGGAAAATTGGTTAGTATTGCTATTGGGTGTGATTGGAAATATGGTCAAAGTTTTTGAGAAGCTGTCACTAAGACTAAAACCTGTTTTTCCACCTCTAAATACCTGGTGTCACACCCCACCCGACGGAGTCAAACCCGCCTGGATAACCCATGAGTGTGACCCACAGTCACAGATCTCAATTACACTATTAATCATAAATAAGACACATAATCCCATAATCGAGAAAAAAAAAGAACAGTTCAATATTTTATTAAGGAAAATAAATGTTTCAAAATCCAAGAATGATTATTGAATGAATCAAATAGGAAACTATCAACGGAAGCAAAAATAACAAATATATCTCATTATGGTATCATCTTTCATCTTTCAGCATTTTGGGGTACTCTACTTCAAGTCATTCTATGAAAGGAGTCATAAGAACCTCCTTCATCCCCTTATCCATGTGGTGAACAACCAAAGCTCTTTTTCTGTCAATGGGTGTCGTAAGAGCACTCCATGCACCCACACGAAACTTTGTGTTCAACATAACTAGGTCTCACTAGCGCCTCCAATATCTCTTCAGGGGTGTTCTCCCATGCATAGGGAATTTCCCTATTTCTACAAAGACATTTGAAGAAAAGAAAGAAAATCCACAAAGATGAGTTCTGATGAACTCCATAAGGCAACAATTCCATACATAAACCGCAACCGCATAATGATAAGGAAATGAATAAATGAAGTTCTAGGTTATGAATGCAGCTAAAAGTCTAACCATGTGAGTCTCTATCTAAACAGACATGCTTTAAGATAAGCACCAGCCCTCCTCTGGGTAGGTCTCATCACTCTGATCCCTTATGGATTGGCTACCTTTGTTGGCTGGGGTATAGGTCTGCATTCTCTCATTACAACCATTGGTCTGAGTGCTTGCACATGTTAGGGATTCTATCCCAATGCAAAGTCATATAGTAACACACTACATGTGGTATAGATACATTCCCTTATGCCTAGTGCCCTTTTGGTCCAGTATCATTCTCCATCTAAGAATGTAAATTCTCACGGATTGGTTATCTCTTTTGAACCACATTCCTTAACCCTATGGTCACCCACTTATTGTTGGGGCAGATGCATCTCATGTCTCCTCATGACACCCAAGATGTCTTTTGGAAGCCCATGAGCCCAAGCTTAACATATACAACCCTACCATTTGTATGATAACTAGTTGGCCATTGTGTCTCCTCACAGACTGGTTACCTCTGTTGGATGCCCACAGGACCAAGTCACTGCTATCACAAGTCACTCGTTTTCAATACCCCTGCTGAAAGGGAAGTAGCATGTATGGGTAACCCAACCATGCATCTAGACATCCTAGTCATGAAGTATATCAACCATAAAAGTGTTGGGGACGTCAGAGGACAGTGTCTTATACCACAGCCCCTGATATCTCAAGCTGGGAGTACCAAGCCGGGGATTCCCCAATTCACAGTCACACCAAACAACAACACATTCCACAAAAGAAATAAAAATACAATACACATTATTCATAAATCATAATCAATGAGTAAACAAGTATGACAATATTTACAGAAAGTTATAAAGTCACTAACATGCTTAAATCAATAATCAAAACATCATATTAAGTAATTCAGTTATATATACAGTTGTGTCCTTACCTGACTGAGAAGAAAAAGTATGGAAAAAAGTGCTAAGTTCCATAAGTAAATACTCTAGAAGATTCAAGAAACCCCTAGATTAAGATCATAAAGTTATATCAGAGTCTGAGATTTAAATTGAGCAAAGACAACTCCAAAGTAGTCTCTGGAAACCAGCTGGTTGCTCTAAGTGAGAGCCTCAAGTCTTAATAGAATTCCAAGTCCAAAATTTGAACTTTGGATCACCCATCCTCGATCTGTATTTGGGTTACTCCAAGTCTAAACCATGTCCTTAGAACACCAGAGAAGCCACTTTAACTACAGGTCACAGAAGAGAAAGATATAGATCTATATCATCTTCTTTGACAAGATCCGCCATTAAATTGGATATAAATCCATTCCTCTTGGTACAATCTAATCGAGATCATTGATAGGAAGGCAAAATATTAACCCAAACCACCATAACAAAACTAGAGGAAGAATAACTATTCTTTAATGGGATGAAATTCAATAGATTAAGAGAGTGGTTACACTTAACATCACTTAGATCTGAAAGTCAAAGAAAACTCGGAAGATTCTCCATGAAAAGTGGCTCTCTTCCACCAATCATGTGTTCTTTGACTCTTCTCAGTCCATGGTAGCCTTCAGGAATAAAATAATAGGAAGTTAGGTCATGGAAGGCTTTAAATAGGGTGCCGGGGGCAAAATAGGGCTTTTCAGCAAAATTTTCCAATCAACTGCTAAGGGGTGTGTCACATCCCCCTAGCCGGTTTCCTAACTGCAATACCCGAAGGTGTGATCTATCTACACCCTGAAGATCAAGTCTCAACAATCATCCTCCCACATAGCACAATAGTATAATCATGAGCAAGAAATAATCAATGTATTAATGTGATTAAAAGAATAATCAAAGAATGGATCCCAAAAGGATTTCAAAACAATACCAGAGTGTGGAAAAATGATACCAATGTAATCAAAGTAAAAGAGTATGCAGAAATAAACTCTAATAGTCAAACGCGGTAGAATAGAACTAAAGTATTACATTTGAAAGAATTAAAGAAGACTATAAAACTAATATATATCCTCTAATGGTTCTTCTTCTTCTTCTATTCTCGCCTTCTTATTAGTGGGCTTGTATTCTTGTAGCTTGGGATCAACATCAAGTTCAAAATCCAATTGGCAGGCAAGGCGATGCTTGTCATTGTTGATTGATGCTGTGATAGTATTCCATATTGGTACTCGAGTTGTACCATGAGCCACTATCATCTCCCACTGCTTCCTCAACTGCATAATATAGGGAAGGGACCTTTGCACAGGGGCTTGGGATCTCTTCCTCACCTCCATAGTCATCTAAACAAACATTGTCCCCGAAGGGTGAGCTCAAAAGAACTCAATGAGTAGTTCAAATACAAATAAAAATTACAATCAATATTCAAGAACAAAGCATGATGCAACATGATATGAGACAATATGCAAGTATGCTTCTAACTCTAACATATGCTAGTCTCTATTGGCGGACATGCATTAAGATAGAACACCATACCCCTCTGGGCAGTCTTAGTCACTCTCCCTCACGACTCTTAAGCACGCCTTTTGGGTTCACCGTGGTAGTTGGGCCAAGGCATCCATCTCAAACTATCAGGTCACCACTTTCTCATTCCACCAATTGGTATGAGTACTTACGCGTGTCAAGGTTATACCTAGCCCGCAAGTCATCTACTGAGTCACATCAATCTTAGAGTTAGATACTTCCCTTCCTTGCTCTCGCAATCCATTCCGGTAGCTTTCCTCCTAGAGTCATTGTATTCTATAGCTCCTACCAACTCGGACTATGGACTCTTAACCCTATTGGTCATCCACATATAATAAATGGGAAGCTCTCATGTCCTCTCACAGGTTGTCTACCAGTCTTGAGCTCCCATGAGACCAAGTTTATTATAATGTGATCCTACAAATTAATGGCCCCCACAATGTGATTGCGTCCTCTCACTTGGCCTCAATACCCATGCCGATAGTGTGAGACATGATGGGGTTTCTAACCAAACACTTCTAGACAATCCTAGGTATGACATCCAATAATCATGGAAAGAGCCATGGGGCATAGGAAAGCGTCTCATACCACCTCCACTGATGTCCCAATAAATAAAAACCCAATTTGCATTCCACAATCACAACCTAAGCAATCACATTACAATATGATTTCAAATATAACATCATATTATAATCCATTCACATTCCAAACGTTTACATTCTGATCATAACAAATAACATTATGAAATTACAGAGGCATATCAATCATGATTAAGTCCTAAAATAGAAACCTAGAACATGCATTAAAGTTCTATTATGAATTAAGAATGTAATCTAAGTTATATGTAAGTGAACGTCCTCACCTTGTTGTTGACTTGAAACCTTTGAATAGTAGACCAAAAGGTAGGTTCAAACTTGCCAAAGAAGCCCTAATAATTTGATGATTTAATGTTAGGAACAAACCCTAAAGGTTCGCAGATGAAAAGAGGGCAGATCAAGTCATTTTGCTGTCTCGGTACCCTTTGGTCGCCTAAGGCTGCCAAGCCAATCGACCAAGGCTACTGTGTACACACAGTAAAACCTAAAATTGATCAAAAATCATCATTTGGGTTCCAAAACACTCCTTAATTAATTAAAAAAACTCTGAAATAATAGTAGGACACTATCTAGTATGATTTAGGTATCAATCATGGTCAAAGGAGTGAAAACCTAACGAGTCCTATATTAGGTTTCATCTAAAATCAAACCGCAGATTTATAGATAGACTAGAGTGAATGGGGATTCACTCTAAGATAGTAGAATAAGGTTTAAAAACAATATATAATATGATCTAGCATGGATTGGAAATCAAACTAATCAAAGAGGATAACAATCATATAGATTGCCTTTGCCGTAATCACACTGTGAAGTTCACGGATGAACTGGAGATTCACTCTAGAATTAAGAGAATGGAAGAGTAGGTCATTATAGTAGCTTAAGACCTTCAATGTCTCTACATTAGGTAGATACAATATATAAAGTAAAACTAGAAGGAAGAGAGTGATCACTAACCTTGTAGAAGAAGACTCACCGGTCGAAAAACTTCATGGATACTTGGAAATCTTCCTTCATGGATACTCTAGAGTGCCTTTGACATTCTCTGACAGCCTTATGACACAATGGCACAAATTTGAAGTAAAATTGATTAAATAGGGCTTCGGAAACCTAATTTCCAAAAAGTGTCAATTCTGCCCCGGTATTGGTTGGTCACCTGGGTTGGTCACTTGAGGCGACCAAGGCAGGCCGCCAACGTTTACCTTTTTGGTCAAAATCGTATTTTGGTCCTCCAAAATCTCTATCTTCCTCTTGGGTCCTTTACCATGTAATAGAAGGGTCTTACCTAGTTTTCCGGGACCTTCCACTTGTGTCATTACTGTGCTCTTGGTCCATCTATCAAGCCAGTCATTATTCAAGTTAGATCTTCTGAAATCCAACAAGGTTTCTATCTTAGCATCATCTCCATCTACTTCCATTGGTTCTCAGTCAGATCTAATGGGGTTGGATGGCCCACAATTGTCTTTTTCCTACACTTTGGGTTTTCGGACCTACAATATAAATTTCCAAGTTAGGGTTGTGAGGGATTTCACAGGTGGTGGTTGCTTGGCTAATTGACTACCTTGAGCAATCGCCTATAGTACTTTTCAGTGCTTGGGGTGTTTTGCACTCCCGGTTGAACCTAGCTTTGTTAAACCTTAACTAACATGTGGAGGGTTCTTACCTCGCTCATGGGCATGTTCCAACTCGATCTTCCTCACATTGGATATCCACCTACCCAATCCATCTAGGTTTGACTGATCTTCTTCCGGTTCCCAATAAGGCATGTTCTTCACCAATACTATGCAGATCCATGGACTCTAGGCCAAAACATGGGCTTCAATCCAAATGGCCCATAGCTTCTTCTTACTAGAGCATCGGGTACTCCGACTTGCAATTTCGGGTTTCAGGTTAGGAACATGGGGGCTATTATACCTGGTCTCAGCATCAATCAATACATGACTTACATAATATATAGGGTTTTGAATAGTACCTTCTTCTTGGACGAGCATGGCAGTAACAGTAGTTGATGATGTTGCTAAGTAAAGAACCAGTTGCTTCTTTGGGGTTGGCCGGATGAGCAATGAAGGATTGGTTAAATTTTCCTTTGACTTGTCAAAACCCTTACGACATTCCTAATTCCAAACTTCAGCCTTCTGATTTGTACATTCTTCAAAGCTTTAAAGAAAGGTAGGCATTTTTCTCTTGATTGAGCAATAAATCTATTTAGTGCTGCTACCCGACTAGTGAGACACTGAACTTCTTTTATATTCCTTGGTGGCTTCATGTCTTGGATGGCTTTGGCTTTTTCTCGATTGGCTTCAATTCCTCATTGAGATATCATGAAACCTAGGAATTTTCCTAATGAGACTCCGAATGCACACTTTTCTTGGTTGAACTTTATTCTATATGTTTGGAGTACATCGAACACTTCCGCCAGATTGGCAATATGGTTAGTCTTGGAGATTTTCTTCACTAACATATTGTCTACAAAGATCTTCATATTTCTGCCAATCTGGTTGGCAACAATTTTATTTACTGCTCTTTGATAGGTTGCTCCAGCATTCTTCAACCCCAAAGGACATTACCTTGTAATAGTAGTTGTCTTTTTCAATCATGAAGGGAGTGTACTTTTCGTCATCTAGATGCATCAGAATCTAGTTTTACCCAAAGTAGGCATCTATAAAACTGAGCATCTTGTGGTTGGAAATTGCATCTATGAGAAGGTCAATCCTTGGAAGAGGAAAATAGTTTTTTGGACAAGCTTTGTTGAGGTCTATGTAGTCAGTGCACATTCGACACTTGCCATTAGCTCTTTTGACCATCACTACGTTGGATAGCAAGGTCTGGTAGTCTATGGGTTTGATAAATCTTGATTGTTTTAGCTTCTGGACCTCTATTTGGATTGCCTCATGTTTCTCAACAGAGACTTTTCTTCTTTTCTAGAAAATAAAAATTGCTTAAGGGTCAATGCATAATCGGTGCTTGGCTACACTTATGTCAATACCTAGCATATCATCTTCAGACTACGAAAAGACATCAAAGTTCTCTTCTAGGAACTTGGTTAGTCTTGTCTTGAAGGTTTGCATCTTGCTCAACACCAATCATCGTTCCCCGACCTGATCTTTATAACTAAGCTGAATCTTTTCCAAGTTTTCTATTGGCTCTGTTCTCTGCATAGCTTCTTCATTTTGATCATCCGTTATCTCTACTATCATGGTGGAGCTTGTTTTGGCTCTCTTTTTCATGTAGTTGACATGACACTATCAACTAGCTTTCTGGTCGACGCTGCATTCTCCAATACCATTCACCGTTGGGAATTTCATCTTCTTGTGCATGGTGGAGACTAATGCCTCTAAGGCACTAAGGGTAGGTCAGTCGAGGATGACATTACAAGCTAACAAGTCTTTTACTACCATAAAGTTTGTTTGGATGAGCTTGTCACAAGGATATTCGCCAATCCTCATATCCAACCTGATTGTTCCCTCAGCCTGAGTTGAAGTTCATATGAATCCATATAGTTTGGTACCACATGGGACAAGCATCTTTTCTCTTAGCTTGAGTTTTTTGAAAGCCTTCAAGGAAAGTATATTTGCTGAAGATCCAGTGGCGACCAAAACTTGATGGACTTCGTAGTCGGCCAGGATTACCTTGATCACCAAGGCATCATCATAAGGGGTCTTGATATCTTGCATATCTTTTGCAAAGAAAGTAATAGGTTCTGATGTAACCCTAGCATTCAGCCATTTAATTCAGCATTGCCCACGTATTGAGCCTTCCTTTTAGCCAGCCTAATAGACTCCTCTGTTGGACGACCAAGCACTGTGTAAATTGGAGTCTGCCTTTTCTTTGATTGTCTTCTCTAGAGCTTGGTCGATCTCTACTAGGAACTTTTTGCCTCTCTTTGCTGGTCGATCTCCCTCTTTTTTGAGTTTTGGGTGATGATCAAACAACTTCCTATCTTGTTCGTATGTACTTCTTCAAATGTCCTTATGAGATGAATTTCTCAATTTCTACTTTCAATTTCCTGCAATTGTTAGTCTAATCACCATGATATTTGTGCAAGTCGCAACACTTACTTTTGTCTCAATTTTCTAGATGAGATTGAAGCTTGTTTGGCCATTTAAGAAGGCCTTGACTCTTGATTTACATCAATATTTCTAATTGTCTTGTGTTTAGTGGAGTGAAAGCTCTTTCAGGGGATTGCTTTCTGGGCTTTGGCCGACCATTTCTGATTGGTTTGTGTTCAGTGAAGTGAAAGCTCCTTCAGGGGATTGCTTTTTGGGCTCTGGCCGACCACCTCTATTGATAGTCACAGTTGAACTCTTGCTATACTAAAGCTTTTCTTTATTAGCTTTGTCTCTGTGGCTGGCTCTTTCTTTCTAGATTTGATCATTTCGGGTATCACTTCCTGCCTGTGGCATCAGTCGAACAGATCCACATAATTCTCAGGCATATCTAGCATGAGATTCTCCAGTAGGCGTTCATGAATAAGTCTTTGATAAAGTATTTGAAGCTATCTTCTTGTCTAGATTTTCAATCTAAATAGTGAAATTATTGAATCTCTGATGATAGTCTCTGATTGATTTTGAACGACCTTGTCTAACTGAGAATATGATGTCTTCTCTCTTCTTTGTGCTTACTCTGCTTTGGAAATGTGACAGAAACATTCGACCCAACTGCTTGAAATTGGAAATTGAGCTGTCTTTTAATCCTATAATGCTTTAGCGAAGCTAAAAAAATTCGTCATAAAGCTACTTTGTGATGCTTGTATGAGGACATCATTGATTTATAGTGCATGATATGTTGTCCTGAACATTGAGTTATGTCAAACAAAATGATGGTAGGGTACTTGAAATCCTTTGGCGTATCTACTTTTGAGATAGGTTGAACAAAAGGGTCTTCCTTCAACACAAAATACAAGTCATCCTTCCCTGCATCTTTCAACTTCTTTAGTTTTTCATCTAGTTCTTCGAACCGCTTATCAACATAGGATGTAACAACCCCCGTATTTCTAACCCGAAATCCGTATTGCAGGTTCGATAACCCGAAGGTCAAGTCGGATTAAGTTATGGAGTATTCGGATTGAAGTCCATGATCCATACCCTAAACCCATGGATCTGGATTCTCTTGATGAAGAACCTACTTTGCTGGGAAAGTGGAGTTCCAGTTAGGGTCAAGAGGTGTTTGAAGATGTCCAGATTGAAGGAAAGACCTCCCCCATGTGTTGTTTAGGGTTAGGTTGGAGTTGGGAATCAACCGCTTGAGCAAAGCACACATGTACTACAAAGTAATAGGGGGCAGTTGCTTAAGGTGGTTGATTGGCCCAATCAACCGCCCCAAGCGATCGCCATGGTTAGCTTGCTGGATTTTGCCCTAATTTGCTCCCTATCCTCTATAAATAGCAAACCTCATCTTTTTAACTCATTATTATATTCAGGATTGCTACTGTGGATGGTTAGGTGGCAGAAGACACGTGCTGGAAGGTGAGAGAAGCATGGATTGCAATATGGATCCATTCCCTTGTCTGTTTTGAGAATCTGGTTGAGGTAAGTGAATCTCCTTTCACTCCATTCTCTTCCCTCAACTTTGGAATGGTGTGGATCCATCTCCTTTATGTTGGGGTAACCTAATTGTGATCAGTTCTATTCCCTAATCAATGATTTTGAGATGATCCTGTCCGAAAATGAATCCTTGCATTCGAATAAAGGATGGATCTAATCAAGGGAGATGCATTGGGTTATGGTTATGTGTTAATTTTAGGTTACTAATTTGCACCTTTGTTATAGACTTATTAAGATTGAAATTTAGATTAAGATCATCCCAAAACCGAATTGAAATTGGATGATCAAAAGTCTGAATTTCGGATCTGGAAGACTGTCTGTAACAGGGGCGGTCGCTTGACCCAAGCGACTAGCTGGGTCACAGTGGCTGTATGAGATTTGTGTTTGCTTTGATTTGACTCATGTCCTTAATATATTATTGTAACCCTATGTTTAGGTGTTCAGTTTGCTAGAATCTTGTAATTGTGGTTTGATTGCATTCTAGTAAGCTTTTACATAATTACAAGTAAGGACACACCTTCTTGTTTATATGCAATAACATGCTATATGATGAATATGTAATTTCTTACATCAATAATTGATCATGTACTTTGCTGTAGTTGTAAAATTCATTATAATATTGTTCTATACATACTATATGAGATGTTTCAATATATTTTATCACTTTATGATATTGAACAACTGTTTATATTATGATGGTGAATGATGTGGTGTAGTTGTGATGGAAAGGGTATCCAATTGGGTATTTTTGCTTGAGATATTAGAGGGCTGTGGTATGGGACACATGCTCATTGATGCCTCTAGCACTATTATGACTGTTGGATGACATACCTAGGGAGTCTAGAATTACATGGCTAGGTACCCTACATGCTATTACCCTTTCAGTAGGGGAATTGAAGCCGAATGACCCGTGAGAATAGTGACATGACTCTGTTTCATCCTACAGCGGTAACCAGTCCGTGCGGAGACTCAGTGGTCCACTATTGATCATGCAATGGTAGGATTGCATATGTTAGGGTTGGGCTTATGGACGTCGAAGGAGCGGCCCGGGTGTCGTGAGGAGTCATGAGAGCATTCTGCCCCAATAATATGTGGATGACCATAGGGTTAGGGAATGGAGTTCAACAACAATAGCCAGTCCGTGAGGTTCTCATTCCTAGGTTGCGAAGGATACGAAACCAATTTGGTTGGTGCCATAGGGGAAGTATTTGGACTTCATATAGTGTGTTACTAGTATGACCTTGCATTGGATTAGAAACCCTGACATACAGCAATACTCATGCCAATGGTCGTGGTAAGAGAGTGTTGACTTAAACCCCAGTCATAGATGCTTGATGAGGACTTAACTCCTTTACCTAGGATCCTAATAAAGGTAACCAGTTTGTGAGGGATCAGAGTGACTAGACCTACCCAGAGGAGGGTTGGTGTTATATCTTAAAGCATGTCAACTATGTGAAACCCAGCCCTAACCTTGACCCGGAAAACCCTGTTGTTTGTAGGTCCAACAACCCGAAGTAAAGCGAGAAGTCAGCTATGGGCCATCCCAGTGGAAGACTTGGTGACTGGCTTTGAATCCATGAGTGTTGATGACAATGTTCTATTTATGGAAACTGAATCCTGAAGAAGATCGGATTAGTTGATGGACTTGGAGTGCTCTCTATCATGGTTCGAAGGCATTTCTACCTATTAGGTAAGTCACTTGGTGTGTGTGCAAAACCCCTTTATGTTTGGATTTGATTTGAGCCTTCAATTCCCTGTTTTGGACTTGCTGTTCTGATTGGTCGACTGGACCAGTCGACCAATCCAATCGACCAATGGGTTCTGTCTTTGCTAATTAGGTCTTGCTTGCTCTATTTAAGTCCAATCTCGAGTCTACTTCGTATTTTCTGCCTCCAAACTCTTTGGAATGAACCAAAGACCTCTGCAAGTCATCTCCCTTGCATTCTTGGTGTTTATCTTGATGGATCTTCGTCAAAACTCGTGTTCTTACACAAAAAGGTATGTCTACACTCTCTTCTTCTTCTTCATCTTTGTTTTCTTTCCTTTTTGGGCCGAGACGGTAGAGGAGATGCTGCATTCTCTATTGCAAACATCTCTGTACTTATCTCTCATGATCTTCCTAAGGATTAATGGCTAAAGCAATGTTCTTAATCATGGTCATTGCAAGCTTTTGAAGGAATCATGATCTAAATCATGATCTTGTCTTCGTTCATCTTTGATTTAAATTCTGATCTTCTCAGATCTATTTTATTGATCATATTAGTAATCAATCACTGTGTTTTCTTTACATGATCCATGATCTATCAATCTCTAGTTGTTTCTCCTTTATCATACCATGCTTTCTTCAAGAATCATGACTGATACATCTATGGTAAGTTTTGTTTCCTTATTTAGATCCATGTTCTTCAGTCTTAGATCTATTTTCTTGAAGATCTATGCATGCCTTTCATGATTTCTTTATGAAAATCAATGATCCATCATCCTATTGTTCTTGTCTATGATTTGTACTTTGAATTCTTCAAGAACTATGATTGATCTAATTATGGTAACTTTTGTTTCCTAAATTGTAACTTGAAAACTTGATTCGATTAGTGGTTTGAAGTCCTCTATATACTAGGAGGCTGCAATTGTAGTTTACCCCTTGTTTGGTACCCTTTTGAACCACAAAATTCGGTTATTCTCAAAATCTATGATTTTGAAGGACACTGTCTCTATTGGTTGACTGAGACAGTAGACCAATCCAATCGACCAATAAGTACAGCAACTCCAGATTTGGTCTGTTTTGGATGTTTTGATATCTTTCCTTTTAGGGATCTTTCCTAATATGTTGTATACACTTGTTTAGGACCTTCTTCTCAAGTTTGTCAAGATTTTACTTGAATTCTTAAGATTCCTTTCCGAGTTATATAAGGTAAGGATGGTTACTTCCTTAACAACATAAATTGTATATCTTAGTTTCTATATTTGAATCTTGTTAGTTTATTTCTTTAATTAGATTCTTACAATGTTATACTACTGTTGTACTATCTTGATATCAGTAACATTACTTGTTTATATTAAATTGACTCATGTATGATTTACTTACCAGTTTTATACAAGTTGAATGTTATTATTGATTTCTTTCCATATATGAAGTTACCATATATGTGATGTTATGGATTGATGCTTGTGTATGCTTAAGTATGGTTTGGAAAGGGGAGGTGTCCTTTTGACACTTCTGTCCTTGGACAACTACGAGAATATTATGGGATGTTTCCGGAGATGCCCTTTGGACACCTTCCTAAACTGTTGGATGACATATTTAGGGCTGTCTAGTAGTGTTTGGCTAGGTTGTCCCGTTATGTCAGACCCTAATCGGAGGGGTATTGAGATCGAACGACCCGTGGTAGCAATGGGGATTCGTGAGCACTCAAGACTGGTAACCAATCTGTGAGAGGACATGGATCACATTGTGGATACTCGAAAGAGGCCATTTATTGGTAGGGTTGCATATGGTTCGACTTGGGCTCACGAGCGCTTAAGACTGGTAACCAACCCATGAGAGGACGTGAGAGCTTTCCGTTTACCATATGTGGATGACCTATAGGGTTGATGAGTCCGTAGTCAGGGACTATGAGGACTCTAGTGTGAAGGATACCGGAAAGGATTGCCAGGGGCGAGGAATGGACGTATCTGAATCTGACTTGATGTAACTGAGTAGGAGACTTGCATTTGGCTAGGTTTTGACCTTGACATGCGCCTGTACTTAGACCAATGGTGATGTGAGAGAGTGGTGACCTATACCCCCAGCCATGGAATGTCCCGAGGGATGCTGGACCCACTACCAAATGGCGTTGTGTGATGAGACCTTCCTAAAGAAGTACGGTGTCATGACTTAAAGCATGTCTGCCAATAGAGACCAGCATACATAGTGTTACAATCATATTGCATCATGTGTTTCATATCATATAGCATTTTACTTTGCTTTTAAATCCTGCTATATATGTTGTTATGGATTAACTGCCTTACTGAGTTTCCTTGAAGCTCATTCCTTTTGTACAATGTTTTGTTAGACTACTCTACAGGTTCTGAGTATCATGACTGCTCGTATGAAGAAGTGCAAGGAGAAGAGGCATATCTCCAGGAAGGTGATTGCGGTTACGACAATTACAATAAAGATTCCGCGGGTGGTTATGCTGCGTACGATGCTTAGTCCGACCATAGAGTGGAAGCGCCCTTGTGCCATTTTTGAGATTTATACTTATAGAGATGTTGTCTATAAGATTGAGAACAATTTAGTTACCTATTGTACCTGCTATTGGGATTAGATTTCATTCTGTTTCTTTTCTTTTAGAACTACTATTCCGCTGGTTGTAGAGTGGGATTCCGCCTCACTTTACTTATTGATTTAGACACTCTGATTATATACATGGTGTATTCTTTCCTTATTTGGATCTTTGGTTTATCTTTTGCACATTGATTATTATTGTTCATGATTATGTTATTGTCTATGTGGGAGGTTGATTACTCGATACTTGGTCTTCGGGGTTGTGGATCACACACTCAGGTATGCCAGGTGATGCGTCCAAAATTTGCTCATCCATTAGATCTCCTTGTGATGACCTGCAAAATGAAAGCGTCAAATGTGGCCCGACCGCTGGGGTTGGGAGTCCACCTCCGAAGGCTAAGTCAGTTGATGAACTTAATCACAAAAGGCTCTATTAGACACAGAGCTAAGGAATGAAAAACTGGGAAAGTGATCTAAATTGTAAGCCTTTGATAGTTTACGTCTACCAGTGTGTATATGGATCTGAGTCCCCCCTCACCTCGTAGGTAAGTAAGGTTTATATACAGTGTACCTTCCAATCTTCTTCGTTGGATGCATTTGAGCCTTCTTCGGATAGTCGTTGGATTCTAACAGTTAGATCCGTTGAGCAATAGACTTCTACTAGTTTGAACTAGTAGAGGACTCCTGAGATAACCTCATGGTTATTCAATAATTATCCCTTCAATAATGATAAGTGACAACCGCCAAGTTGTGTCTGCCATCATTAGGGTAATTAACCTAATCCATAAGTCGGATTAGGGCGTGCTTCTTGCCGATTTAGTTTTCTTCCTCAGCAAGCTATCTTCTGGACCCGGCTTGCTCAGAAGCGAGTCGATTCCCTCCGCCTCGATCGGGGTTGATGGTCAAACTGAGTACGAACCAGGTTCTATCATATTTCCTCCGTATCATGAGCCCCCCACCAGACCAAGCGTTCGGTCGATTCCGAGGGCTTCGTTTTTAATTGGGTTCTTCGTCAGGCAATAGTCTCTGCATATCCCTCTAAATGTCATGTCACATTTAATGCGGTGGTCACGTTTCCTCGAGCTTTGTGAGGGCAATGCCACGCGTCTCTTTGCAGGCAATCTATCATGGCTCACCTAACCCAAGCGACGGTTTCCGAACACCTGTTTTGGATTCGTGAATTCAAACTTTCAAAACGTCTTCAAATCTCGACCGTTGATGCTGAATCAATCTCGATCGTTCAAGTCCTCGAACACTTGTGCGAGTGCTTAAAAGTGGTTCGTTGTCTTCGTAGGTTTCATTCTTCTTGTCTGGAATTTGAACCTTCGTCGTCCACTTCGCACCTTTTGGCTCTCAAGCCTTTGCTTCACCGAATCAGTAAGTTTGCTGATCCTTTTGCAAAGTTTAAACTTCCTGTCTCTAGGTTTTTTTTGTACCTTACTGAAACTAGTAATGGAGGATAATAGGGTTTCTTCTTCCCTGGTACCCATTGTCAGTAATAGTAGTGGTAACGAAGCTTTTGCTTCCCTTCCTTCCGAACAGTCGGATAGTGATAATAAAACCCTAACTATCCTCTGGCTCGAATTTGCTGAAGTTTCCCATAAAAGTTTAGAGAGAAAAGCCGAAACTTCTTCTGCCCTTCCTGAGTCTGGGTCTTCCAAGACTCCTAGGGTGACTGCCGAGTCTTCTAGGCAGTCAAAACAAACTTCCAGGTCTAATGGCGGACTTGGTTCTATTCCCTCCTCTTACAAGGAGGAAACCCTTCTTCCGGCAATCCAGGGTTTTGATTTTCCTTCTTCTTATCATATTAGGGCTCCCCATTCTAATGAGAGGGTTGATTCGACCCTTTCGGGCGAGTTTTCCTTGTACATAGATGCACTAGAAAGCGGGGTTCGCTTTCCTTTTTTCAATCCTTTGTTCTTATCCATTCTTAATCACTGGGACATTTGCCCTGGAATGCTCCTTCCCAATAGCTGGCGTCTCATCGTCGGCTTCTTGGGTTTGTGCTTTGAACTTGGCGCTATGCCATCTCTTGCTCTTTTTGTGCACTTTCATCTTCTTTCTATCTCCCATCCTCCCGGCTGGGTTGTACTCTCCAAGCGTAATAAGACGGAGCTTGACTGGAGGGGTAGCGTTCTTGCCAAAGGAACTTGCCCTTCTAAGCACAAAGGATGGCGCGAACGATACTTTTTCTGTCGTGTGCCTCAGTCAGATCTCAACTTCCCGATCGTCTGGAAACAGTATACTTCATACTCTGAAAGTAACCAGGTCCTTCCTTTATCCAAAGAAGACGAGACGGCAGTCAAGACGATCAAATCCATTCCATGGTACCAGGAGATACATGGTCTTGAGGTGGACTACAACTCCATCCTTTAGTACTAGGGCTTGGCTCATTGTGAGCTTCTAACCATCATCCTTCAAATTTACTAAAGTGATATGGCTTTTCGTAATTCTGATTCTTGTTCTTCTTTGTAGTGCCTCCAAGAATGAACCCTGAGCATCTTTGGGCGAAGGCTGCTAGGGCCGTTGTGACAACTGAGCAACGGTCGCCCCGAGCCCTAACTGCTGATCAAGAGGCTTCTGTTCCCTCTCCCGACCCTTCTTACAAGGGTATCAGGAATATCAAAACCGTGGTTGGCGCTTCGGGAAAAGGGAAGAAGCCGATGGTGGAGAGGTCAAATATCTCCCCCTTCGCTCGAACCAAAAGGAAGCATGATACAATTGATGCTTCCTCCCACAAAAAATCCAAAAATACTGAAGATTGTGAGGAGGTTTTCATTCCTCAGTGGACATTATAGCAGACTGATAGGGTGACAAAAAACCCTGAGAAAGCTGCAGAATGGAGCTCCCTTAGTCTTCTACCCTCCGATCGTCGGGATTTTGAAGCCCTGAACGATGATGCCCTTGTTAGTCAGTCCACAAGGTACCGGCCTTCTTGATTTTTCATTGATATTTTCATAATCTCTTATGACTTCTTCTGATAATCTCCTCTTCCCTAGGAATGTCGTGTTGAGTTTTTATCAGCACATGGAAACATTGAGCCGGGTTGGCCGCAACGACTCCTTATTGCAGACCTGTGAAGAGAATTTGGCCAAGGCCAATTCCGAGATAGACCGGCAGCTGCCAGCTGCCAAGGAGCTGCAGATAAAGCATGACGAGGAGATGAACTCCTTAAAGAAGGCCCTCGACTCTTCAACGGCTCACGTTGTTACTGCCGAGCGCGAGGCTAAGAAGCAGAAAGCAGCTGCCACATTGTTCGGTGACAGACTTGAATTTAAGTGTGCAGAGAACGAAGAATATCTGAAGTAGGCGGTTCCTAGCAAATCCGAGCATATCAAGCCGGAGCTTCGAAAGGATTGTGTTCGGAAGTACCTGAACAACATACCTTTCTCCAAACTGCTGGGTGCCTTCAACATCCAAGCTTACCGCTTGGGGCAGAATGACGTTTGGGAAAAAATTCTTGAATCCATCCTTCCTTCGATACAACTCCCTTTCGTGAGGTGTGTCATAGAGAGGTCTTCGAGAAGTTAAAAATGGATCTCCTTGACTGGGCTCAGGAAGAGGATGATCCTTTTCCATCTGACCCAAAATATGAGGAATATCTTGCTGACGAACGGCCACTTCAAGAGGAAAAGTCACAGGCTGCTGCTGAAGAGGACTCTGATAATGACAATCCTGAGGAAGGCTCTTCTCAGGACCCTGAGAAAGGTTCTCCTGTGCAGGACTCTTCGAGCAACAATGAGGAAGAAGCTTAGGGAGTTACCCTTTTTTTTTTTTTGTAAAGATTGATCCTCCTCATTAATGAATAGATACTTCTTCCATGTTTGCCTTAATATTTCCTCGTCTCCTATCGAAAGCTTGTCTTGAATATCAAAATATAAATGATAAAACTTATCACTTAACTTCGCATAGACGAATGATAATCTTGTAAAGATATCATGACGAGATGTTTTGGAAAGATGCCTTAGCCTTTATTCTTCCTTACTCCTTCATTTATTGCAAAGTCCACACGTTTTCTTGCCTTGGTATACCATTCACTATTTTCAATGAATTGGTAATACAACCATTATTTAAATGGTGGTGCGACGGTTGGAGGTATTCTCGCATCAGGTGCCTTTCCACGTGGCCTCCTTATGACCATTGATCTTGCTTGTTGAGGATTTCGAAGCATTTTTTCGATTTGGGCCATTGGTTGCCTTTGGCTCTCAACCGTCATCTTAATACCTGAGGCTATTTAAGTCCTTCGAGGGTACTCTCCATCTATCCTTCTATCTGCAAGTTAGATTTGCAAAAACGACATTACGTCTTCTGCATCCGTATTCCTCGTACTCCAACAATAGCTCTATCAGCCTCTAAACAAGTGAGCTTTTTGCTATCACCAATCTCTTCTCCTTCCCCCTGAGTAAACTTCATAGTAGTAATACTTGGGGTTTACTTAATGGGTATTCTGAAGAGTTCAAATCTGATAGAAAACTAGGGTTTTCCTTTGTTTCTTGTGTTGTTGGTTTTTTGTACTGATACGGCTTTTTCTGTGTACACAGTGCCTCCCAGAATCGATCCGAACTTTATTAGGGCAAAATCTTGTAAGAAAATAGTTCCAGTATCGGCGGCGGTTGGGGCCTGTGAGGTGGTTTCATCTAGTGAATCCTCTAAGCGTAAGGCGACTGCTATTGGTGAATCTTCAAGTCAGATTCCCACAGTTTCTACTGATGCCACTCCTACGCTTCCTCTGCATGAAGAGAACGCTCGTTCTTCCCAGGAAGATCTTGATCACTCCGTTGCTGATGGCCCTGCTGTAGAGACTGTTCGTGCATCCTCGAAGGAGACCCTTCGGACATCTGAGGCAACTATGTTGGCGTCTGATGAAGGTGCGGTCCCAGCAGGTGCTGCTTCTATTTCCAACTCTAATGCTTGTTTGGCATCCTCTTCCTCTCCTTTGGAGTTGGAGGATTTTGCCACTAGGAAGCGTCGTCGGTTGGCAAGTGATGCAGCTCATCCTTCTCATCCTTCACCTGAATTAGTGTCAAACAAGTTTGACAAAGCGTTGGAATGGTGTATTGCTACTTGAATGACTTCTGAGAGCACAATTCTTTCCAAACTTCCAAACGAGGACTTTATGAAGTCAATGGTGATGTAAGTCTTTCTTCATTATCTTTTGATTCTGAAGGTTACTCTTCTGCTCCTGTTTAACTCGAAAGTTCTTTACAGGAGTCTTACTGGTAACTTCCACAACCAAGTGGAAGCAGCCTCTAGGCTCAGTAGACTGAGGAATGAGGTTTCCAGGCTTCGGGAAGACTCCAAAGCCAAGGATGCTGAAATTGCTTGCCTTAGGAAGCTAGCTTAGGAGGTTGCAGGAGAAAAAAATTCGGTGATCGAGCGTCTTCGGTCAGACTTGGATGATGCCAGGGAGACGATCCGGCAACTGGAGCGAGAAGTTGGAAAGTCAGGAGCCAAAGGATCTGAAGCGTTACCTCAAAGGCAAGCTGTCATTCCTTTGCCCGAATCCTTTCCAGCTGATGTTCGCAGAGCCTGCATCTCCAAGTATTTACACAGTAAGCCCTTTGTTGACATGCTGAATGCTTATAACTTGCAAGCGTACTGGGATGGTGAGAACGAAGTATGGGAATCGATACTAAGGAAAGATCCTCATTTTGATACGACTCCATACATCGCTGTTTGCCATCCTGAAGTGTTTACCAACCTGGGTCTTCCTTCTCCTGTCTGGACCAAAAATAAGACTGATCCTCCGCCTTCTGATCCAGATATTATGCATTACCTAGAAGATTCTCCTGTTTATTCTCCCCTGGAAGGATTCAATTATGAAGAGCTCGCCTTGAATTCAAGTTTGGTCGAGGACCATACTTCTTCTAGACAAGCTGGACAAAGAGTATGAAATTGCAGAGGATTTTGTACACATTGAAATGCTTTTGTAATCCCTGTTTCTCCTCTTCTTTTTATTGAATCCATGCTGCTGCTTGACTCTTGTGTTTGTTCTGGCAAAGCTATACTGATCTTGTATGATTTCTTAATGATCACCGGTGATGACTTTCTTTTTTGACCGAAGATTGTATCCCAACTCTTGTAATCTCATATGTATGTTTGATATAAAGGTTGGCCTCTTTTGGTCTTTTGAAGAAATAAGAAATTAACTTCATCTTGAACTTTGTCAGTCACAATGCCTTTACTTAAAGATTTCCGGAGAAATACAATAAGTCTGAGAAGGAACTCACTCGGGTTTTAAACCGATGCCTTTATTTAAGGATTTCCGGATAAATACAATAAGTCTGAGAAGGAACTCACTCGGGTTTTAAACCGATGCCTTTACTTAAGGATTTTCGGAGAAATACAATAAGTCTGAGAAGGAACTCACTCGGGTTTTAAATCGATGCCTTTACTTAAGGATTTCCGGAGAAATACAATA
This sequence comes from Hakea prostrata, assembly GCF_041222555.1. Classification (NCBI taxonomy): domain Eukaryota; kingdom Viridiplantae; phylum Streptophyta; class Magnoliopsida; order Proteales; family Proteaceae; genus Hakea; species Hakea prostrata. Next base: position 16,251,409 of record NC_142601.1, read on the forward strand.
AGTCTGAGAAGGAACTCACTCGGGTTTTAAATCGATGCCTTTACTTAAGGATTTCAGGAGAAATACAATAAGTCTGAGAAGGAACTCACTCGGGTTTTAAACCGATGCCTTTACTTAAAGATATTTTGAAAATTCAATAAGTCTTGAAGGAACTTACTCGGGTTTCAAACCGATGCCTTGCGAAAGGAACTCACTCAGATTTTCATCTGATGCCTTGACTTAAGAAATTCCGAAAAAATTCAATAAGTGTTGAAGGACCCACACGGATTCTCATCCGATGCCTTGTAATTGGATCTTGTGGTGTATGATGCCTTCTAATCAAAAGATAATTTGTTGAACGCCAATAATTGCATTGATTGAGTTGAAAATGGTTACATCACGAACAAAATTGAAATCATCATCGAGGATAAAAATTTTGAGATGCCTGGCACTCCACGAATGATCCAACTCTTTCTAGGTGTTGATGTTCTTCAGCTTGTAAGCTCCTGAACCGACTGGTTTTACAACCATATAAGGTCCTTCCCAGGAAGGGTCCAGTTTTCTTTGGTGGCGTGGATCTGAAGCTAAGGTATTTCTCAATACCAAATCTCCCTCTAAGTACCGACGATTCTTTACTCGGGCATTATAATGTGACGCTATCCTTCTTTGATAATGTTGAGTTCGTGCTATTGCCTTTGCCCGAACTTCGTCCAACAAATCAAGACTATCAAGTAGTCCTTGGCCGTTCGCTTTTTCTTCAAACTCTCTGTCCCGTAATGTTTCCGCCATTATCTGCACAGGTGCCAACGCTTCGGACCCATATGCCAACCTTAATGGAGTTTCTCCTGTGGGTGTTCGAACCGTAGTTCGATAAGCCCACAGTACATTATGCAATTCTTCGACCCATAAGGCCTTGTCAGCCTCAAGTCTTCTCTTTATCCCCTCAAGCAGCGTTCGGTTAGTAACTTCTACCTGTCCATTGCTCTAGGGGTATGCCACTGAGGACATACGATGCTCGATCATATATGTTCCACAAAATTGCTCGAATTGTGGACAGTCGAACTGGGTGCCATGGTCAATGATGATAATCTTTGGAATCCCAAAGCGATATATGATTGACTCAAGCACAAATTTCTCCACTTTTTTCTCAGTGATTGTTGCCAAGGCGCTGGCTTCAACCCATTTTGTGAAGTAATCAATTGCTACTATCAGATATTCCCGTCCGCCTGATGCCTTGGTGAATTTGCCCATGATATCGATTCCCCACATCGCGAAGGGGATGGGATCTAGAATCGAGGTCATGGTTTCCCCTAGGCGCTTTGATACTGTAGCATGAATTTGACAATTGCTACATCGACGAACATACTCCATAGCAGCTTCTTGGATTTTAGGCCAATATAACCCAAGTCTTAGAATCTTGTGTGCCAGGGCTCGTCCACCCATGTGAGCTCCACAAATTCCTTCATGAACTTCGTCGAGAGCCAAGTTTGCTCCTTCGGGACCTAAACATTTCAGAAGGGGTCCAGAATAAGATCTTTTGTATAGTCTCCCATTTTACATGACAAATCTTGCTGATCGTATCTTGCCTCTTTCGGATCCTCAGGTAGTTTGTCATCTCTCAGATATTTAACTATCGGATCCATCCAGCAACACTCTGCTTCAATATAGAAAATTTCTTTCTCATGATAACTTGGAAATGTTATCTCTTCAATGTAGACCGAAGGGTCTAGATTTTTTTCTTTGGCATTGGCTAATCGGGATAGCTCATCTCCACTGTGTTTTCTGTCCTCGGAATTTGACATACTTTCAAAGTCCTGAATTCTTTTTGAAATGCCTGCAAAATCTCTTGATACTTCTGCAAGCGAGGCTCTTTAATACCATACTCCCCCTGGACTTGGTTGATTATAAGTTGAGAGTCACTATAAATAGTAACATGTGCTATGGCCAATGCTTTTGACAACCTAAGTCCAGCTATCAGGGCTTCATATTCTGCTTCGTTATTACTAGCTTCAAATGCAAATCTCAATGCATATCGAATGATAAATCCTGCTGGACTTTTCAATAGAATTCCAGCGCCTGCTCCATGCTTATTACTCGAGCCATCCACATATACTTCCCAAATGGTTGGTATAATGGGATCTTCAATAGTGGTCTCCATTGGTGCAGTAGTTTCTACTACAAAATCAGCTAACGCCTGAGCTTTGATTGCCGTTATGGGCTTAAAACTCACTTGGAACTCACTGAGTTCGACCGACCAGGCTACCATCCTTCCAGACAAATCAGGTTTATTAAGAACTTTACTAAGAGGGAAAGTCGTAAATACCTCTATTGGATGAGCCTGAAAGTATGGCCGTAGCTTACTGGCTGCTGTCATGAGAGCTAAAGCCTGCTTCTTAATCTGCGAATATTGTGTCTCTGCATCAAGTAATGCGTGACTCACATAGTAAATTGGCCACTGTTTCTTATCTTTTTCATGAACAAGTATTGCACTGACTGCTAAAAGGAACGCCGCTAGATATAGCTGTAAGATTTCCCCCTTCTCCGGTCGGGACAAAAGTGGTGGCTGTCCCAGTGCTTCTTTTAACTCCTCGAAAGCTTTCTGGCACTCTTCAGTCCAATTCGCTTCCTTGCTGCCCCTCAAATCTTTGAGTGCTTTGAAGAATGGTAAACATTTCTCCCCAGACTTGGAGATGAAACGATTCAAAGCAGCAATTCTCCCTGTTAAGCACTGCACATCACGAACAGTTTTGGGAGCTTCCATGTCGATTAGAGCCTGTATTTTGGCTGGATTAGCTTCAATACCTCTCCGCGATACCATGAAACCCAAAAATTTGCCTAAAGAAACTCCAAAGGCGCACTTTTCTGGATTCAACTTCATTTGATATTTTCGCAGCACTGAGAATACTTCGGTTAAATCTGCGATATGACTTGCTCTTGTAAAGCTCTTTACTAGCATGTTGTCAACATAAGCTTCAACATTCTTCTCAATTAAGTCCTTGAAAATCTTGTTGACGGCCCTCTGATATGTAGCTCCTGCATTTTTCAAGCCAAATGGCATGACTTTGTAATAAAAGCTTTCACGATCAGTCACGAAAGCTGTAAACTTTTCATCATCCTTATCATAAGAATCTGATTATACCCTGAGTAGGCATCCATGAAACTCAAAGTTTCATATCCTGCAGTTGCATCTATCAAGAGATCAATCCGTGGCAACGGATAGCAATCTTTAGGGCAAGCCTTGTTGAGGTCTGTGTAGTCTGTACACATCCTCCACTTCCCATTTGCCTTTTTGACAATTACCACGTTGGCTAACCAAGTTGGGCATTCAATTGGTTCTATGAAACCAGAATTCTTCAGTTTTTCAACTTCGCCCCGAACGGCTTCGTATTTTTCAATGGAGAAATTTCTCCTTTTTTGGATAACTGGTTTCACCTTAGGATCTATCCAGAGTTTGTGCTCTGCGACAGTCCGATCAATTCCTGGCATGTCTTCGGCAGACCATGCGAATACATCACTATTTTGTTGAAGAAAAAACTTCAACTCCTCCTTGAATTCCTTCAGCTGCTCAGACCCGATATAAGTAATCTTATTCTCATCCTCAATTACACACTGGACTTAATCCAACATTTCTACTGGCTTGGGCCTTTGCATTTCTGCTTCTTCCCGATCATCTCGAACTTCTATAGGCAAGGCCGTCACTTTCTTCGGGCCCTCCTTGTCCTTTAAGTAGGCAACATAACATTGCCGAGAGATCCTTTGATCAGAGGAAACTTGACCAATTCCCATGTCAGTCGGGAATTTTATCTTCAAGTGTTTCGTCGAAACAATAGCACCAATCTTGGACAACGATGGCCGTCCAAGGATAACATTATAAGCTGGAAGTTCCCGAACCACCAAAAAATTGATTCGAACGGTAGTCTCCTTGGGAAAACTTCCAATAGATAAATCCAACTGGACAGATCCTTCCGCTACTGTGGACGATCCTGCAAAGCCATATAAATGCGTGGATGACGGTTCCATCAAATCCTCATCCACCTTCAGCTTTTGATACACTTCATAAGAAATTAGGTCAGCTGCAGACCCTGTATCAACTAAAACTCTATGTACCTCTCGGCGCGCAATCTCTACCTTGATGACTATGGCATCATCATGAGGTAGACAAACTCCTCTTTCATCCTCCTCGCCAAAGGTGATAGAATCTTCACCATTTGGCCTCTTCTGTTTCTGCGCCTCTTCGGTTCCAACAGATTTAGATTTTGTCTTTAAACTTCGGAGTGATTCGGGTTTTGGGCCTCCGAAAATTGTAAGGATCGGTGACCGAGTAGCATCAATCACCTCCTTACCTTTTTTAGACTTTGGAGCCTCCTTCGGTCGTTATGAACTAACCGAATGATCTCTTTTAGGGGCAACCTCACATGGCTTCTCCCTTCTTCTACTAACAAAATTGGACAAATGTCCCTGAGATATTAATCTCTCAATATCTGCTTTTAAATGACGACAATCATTAGTATAATGACCATAATCCTTGTGGAATCGGCAATATTTTTCTCGATCTTGCTGCTCTCCAGGCTTCAAAGGAATTTTGGGTGGCCACTTCAAAATATTTCGCCTTTTGATGATATTCAGAATATCAGCCCGAGGAGCATTCAATGGAGTATACTCACTTTTACTGGGAGATCTCTGTCGCCAAGCCTGAGGCTTTCCAACTCGATCTCGAAAATTCTGCTTTGGCTTCGCTTTTGCTCAGGGAGCCTTCGGTTCTTTAGTGGAGGCTTTGTTGTCTCCCTGGCGCCCATCTAAGATCTCCATGACTTCAGCCTGCTTTTGGCATCTCTGTACCAACTCAACATAAGTTGTAGGCATATCCTGTAGTAATAACTCCAGGGGTCTTCGGTTAGTGAGTCCAGTGAATAGAGCAGTTTTATCTACTTGCTCATCCAAATTCTCTATCTCCATTGTTACTCTATTGAATCTTTTCAGATATTCTCTGATCGATTCGCTCTTTCCTTGTCTGATGGTAAACAAGCTTTCTTCCGTCTTCTTAACCTGGATTCCACTCTGGAATCGCCTTATGAATTTGTCCGCCAATTCATCAAAGTTTGCCATCCTTCCAGATGGTAGATTCGAAAACCACTTTTGTGCTACTCCGGTTAAAGATTAACCAAAAACCCTGTAGAGAATTTCATCAGAATTACCTGCAACTGCCATGGTATGCTGATAATAGCCGATGTGGGCCGTAGGATCTCCGAAGCCATCGAATGTAGAAAAGGTAGGCAAATGGAAGTTGTGGGGAAACTGATACCCAGCAATTGGCTCGGCAAAGGGGTTTTCCCGAATAACTGAATAAATATCCTCAGTTATTCTTCCTCTAGCCAATTGTCCTAGTTTTTTTTATTGATATTGGCCAATTCCTGACCAATATGAGTCGAGTGATCTTCTGCATTACGATCACGACCTCGAACAACACGATCTTCATGAGCTGTTCGATCATCACAAACGGCCCGTCCGTCACGAACATTCCACTCATCGCGAACTGCTCGATCATCACAAACGGTTCGTCTAACAGTCGGTGAGTGAGTCCTCACTCCTGTATCCAACCTTGTATTTGAATCGGTCGTACTTTCCTGTGGTCTGTCAAACCGATCGTCCTGCCTAGGTTGATCATCAATTCTCCTAGGCCCTCGGTCACCTTCGCGAAAGTTCTGACCGATATTCCGATCTTCAGTTAATCTTTGATCACATGGCAATACACGCCTCCCTGAATCGCGATGATCCAGTTCTTGTGGTAATACCACTCGTTTGGTTAGCCCACGAAGTGCTTGGCTCACCTCCAGAAGTTGAATCTTTACCTGATTCAATTGATCTTGGAATGTCCCCGGAGGATCATGTCCTCCTTGACCACCATCTACCTCAAGAGGAGGTAGACTTCCCTGGGGAATATCTGGGTTATTCTCTCCAAGAATTTGAACACCAATATCACGTTGTGCAGCAGCGGTTGTGGCTGCTGCCAATCTAGTCACCATAGCTTTATAAGTCTTTCCCACAGACGGTGCCAAATGATGCGTCCAAAATCTGCTCAGCCCTTAGATCTCCTTGTGATGACCTACAAAACGAAAGCGTTAGATGTGGCCCGACCGCTGGGGTCGGGAGTCCACCTCCGAAGGCTAAGTGAGTTGATGAACTTAATCACAAAAGGCTCTGTTAGACACAGAGCTAAGGAATGAAAAACTGGGAAAGTGATCTAGATCGTAAGCCTCTAATAGTTTATGTCTACCAGTGTGTATATGGATCTGAGTCCCCCCTCACCTCGTAGGTAAGTAAGGTTTATATAGAGTGTACCTTCTAATCTTCTTCGTTGGATGCATTTGAGCCTTCTTCGGATAGTCGTTGGATTCTAACAGTTAGATCTGTTGAGCGATAGACTTCTACTAGTTTGAACTAGTAGAGGACTCTTGAGATAATCTCACGGTTATTCAATGATTATCCCTTCAATAATGATAAGTGACAACCGCCAAGTTGTGTCTGCCATCATTAGGGTAATTAACCTAATCCATAAGTCGGATTAGGGCGTGCTTCTTGCCGATTTATTTTTCTTCCTCAGCAAGCTATCTTCTGGACCCGGCTCGCTCGGAAGCGAGTCGATTCCCTCCGCCTCGACCGGGGTCGAGGGTCAAACCTAGTACGAACCAGGTTCTATCATATTTCCTCCGTATCACCAGGTAGGGTACCGGCTGGGTGGATGTGACAAACTATCTGGAGACTTGCATAGTTAGATCATAGTAGCATTCATATTATTGCATATCATTCATTTCATATATGCATTGTTGATTATGTTGACATATATATGAGAAATGTGTTATCCTTACTGAGTTCGTCAGAACTCATTCCTTTCTTGGTATGTTATATTAAACTGTATAGATGGTTACACGTCGTCAGAAACCGGGAGAAGTTCCACATGGGTCAAATCTCTTATTAGAAGAGGATGTGGCACCGTTAGTGGGAGACGGAGATGTGGTCCATGAAGCCTCCTGCGGATGCTTGGAGTGCGCTTATAGCACCCATTGATGGCCGGAGAAGGCAGATCGTCAAGCATTTTGAGAAGTCCCTGGAGAAGAACAGTAGAACTCCCATTATTGTTAAATTAGAAGAGAATACCTTAGCTTTAGAGAAAGCTACGGGAAAGAAGGTCATTTAGTTTATTTGTTTGCTTCCGCTAAACTCGATATTCTTTTGAACTTGAGTACTTTCATTTGATTCTTTGATTCTTTATTGGAGTATTTGGACTCCTATAATTCCTTTGATTTATTTATTTGAACTTGCTCTTGTTCTTGATTATCTATTTCTTGCATTATTATTATTGATGGGTAAGACCGTGGATCCTGTGACGGATCGTACCCACGGGTTGTCGGGCGGGTAACCGAGACGGCGGGGTGGGGTGTGACATAGGCAGCTCTCTACTTGGAACATTATGGTCGCCCATTCCTTCATGGTGGTTGGCTTGTGGTCGACTATCGTGTATTTCAGATATATAATCTTCATTATCATCCTCGGCCAATTCAATGGATGCTACTCCATGTGTTTTTTGAGTTGGATCACCAACCTTTTCTTTTCCTTTGTTGAGTTATCTTTGGACAGTCGTTAGGAGTGGTCATGTGGTTGCGCTCAGCCATATCCCAGCTTCAACTCCCTGTCCTCTAGCCGTCCATCTTGAGGCAATTGATTTCCTTGCAGGTTAGAAGCTTGTGGGATTACTTGAGATTAGCATATGTTAGAGTTAGATGCATACCTACATGTTGTCTCATATCATATTGCATCATGCTTTATTCTTGAATGTGATTGTAATTGTTATTTGTATTCAAACTACTTGCTGAGTTCTTTTGAGTTCACCCTTCGGAGATATGGTTTGCTTTAGATTTTTATGCAGATGTTGATGACATTGAGACCCAGGAGTACAAGACCATGGCGGGTGAGCCGTACAGTATACAGAGTATTGGCGATCTCGAACATCATAGTGAAGAATGTCCATGTGACGACTAAGCGTACCAAGATTAGTCCTATTCTGGAGATGAAGTACCCTGTATTGGATACAAAGATCTTTAAATATAGACATTACCTTTTTGATAAAGAGACATATTATGAATAGTACTTATGATGTTTTTGAGATTTCTTTAATTCTTCCAATTGTAATACTTAAGTTGACTATTCTTCCGCGTTTGACTATTAGAGTTTAATTCCGCATACTCTCTTTTTTTTCACTAAAATGATCATTATATTAAGCGAAGAAGAAATATTAAAAATACATCAATTAATACCTTATAAGGAACCAACCTCCCTTACCCGCAACAACTGTTGCCCCCAATACACCCTTCCTCACTGGTTCCTACTCAGATTAGAAAACCACTAACTCATAAAATGAAATCTAGGACATCTAGAGGCATCCACATCAAGTTCATTAAGGATTGAAGTTGACCAAGGAATGTTAATATCAAAAGTTCCTGTCCTAGCTGCCGAATTTGCCAAAAAATCTGCCACTGTATTAGTTTCACGATAGCAATGTGAAATCTTCCAATCTATAGTCAACAAATATTCTTGTAAATCTCTCCACATATGAAAGATATACCAAGGTATTTTCTTCTGCGGTATTAAAGTCCCCATAGCTTTTGAATCACTTTCTACCCAAAGCTTTGTAATTTGTAAATGCCTTGCCCAATGTAATCCGTGAATGAAAGTTTCCAATTCAGCCTCAAAATTGATTTTAACATCTAAAAAAATACTGAAATTGAAAACCACCGCAGCAACTTCATTTCGAAATACTCCTCCACCGCCAGACCTTCCTGGATTGCCTAAAGAAGACCCATCAATATTTAGTTTAACCCAACCTGCAGCAAGACAACAAAAAATTTCTTGTGGAGGAGCAGCACTAAAGACAGAGAAGTGAAGGCCCAGTCTTCCTGCATCCGACAAAAATGGTAGGAGTAACTTTTCTGTCTAGCTATAACCAAACTTTGCTGCAAAAGCTTCTCCACATCCACGTGAAAATGAGCAGTGAAGAAAGAGATGTCCTATGTCCTTTGAAGCTTTACCACATAGATTACAACAAGAGGCCAGCATAATCCCTTTCTGAGTCAACAAGGCATCAACATGTAGCCTATCATGAAAAAGTCTCCAACAGAAAACTTGTTGTCTAGGCTGCAAAGAAGTCTTCCAAATACTTTTAGCTCATTCCAGTTGTTCTCCTTTTCTACATAGAGATCCCATGCCGATCGAAAACTAAACTCTCCCCCCACCGAACCTTGCCAAGGACAAACATCAACAAAACCAGCATAAGGAACAGGATATAACATAATTAGAGAGATTACCTCTTGAAATTTGGGGCATTGTCCACTGACGGAAATCTCCACTCCCCTTGCTGTAAACAATCTGCAACAGTCAATTTCAAATGACCCTCTAGATCTAGAGGAATACCAACATAGGCTGCAATGGTAAAATTCCCCAACCATCTGTCAAACCAGAAATTTATATTCTAACCATCTCCAACTGACCACCGTTCATTGCTTGAACAAAACCCCAAACCTTCCTCAATCCCAACATCAAAGATGACTGCTGCCCATAAATCTTTAAATTTCCCCTTTTGTCCACCATCTTTCCCTTTAAAAAAAAAAAAGGAGCAAAGTCGAGTGTTTATGTTTAATTGTCCAAACCAACTTGTATAAGGAAACAAAATTGACATCTCTTAATCTCTAAATACCCAAACCACCCTTACATTTTGGAGTACATAGCTTTGCCCAAGACACTGTAACCTTCTTCACAGCCTCTATAATCCCTGTCCAAATGAAGTTACGCATCCAAGCCTCTGCTTGAGAAATAATTGAGCTAGGCCACCAGTACACTGAAAAATTATGAATCGGCATGCTAGAAATAACTGAACGTATCAACTCCAATCTACCTGCCAAAAATAACAGCTTTCCACACTACCCTTGTAACCGATTCTTAATCTTGTCTAAAACTAACAGCAATCTGACACGAGTAACTCTTCCTTTAAAAACATCTACCTCCAGATATCGAGTAGGAAAGAGAGCAATTGGGATATTTAATATGTCCACAATTTTCTGTTTCCGACTAGAAGGCACACTTCAAAGAAAAAGTTTACTATTCTCCAAACTGATATGTTGACCCGAAAATTCTTCATACTTCGAGAAATTTTTTTTCAAAGCTTTAACATAACATAAAGAAGCATTTGAAAAAATAAAAATATCATCAGCATACATCAGTACAGAAGAAATTCCGCATACTCTCTTACTCTGATTATTTTAGTATCATTTTTCCGCGCTCTGATATTGTTTGGAGATCTTTCTGAGATCCATTTTTTGTTTATTTTATTAATTATATTAATACAATGATTATTTCTTGCTCATGATTATACTATTGTGCTATGTGAGAGGATGATTGTTGAGACTTGATCTTCCGGTATCACATCTCGACTTGATCTTCTGGCATCACATCTCTGGTATTGCAATTAGGGTACCAGTTGGGGGATGTGATAGTTCTAGTCGAACTCCATCACTACATAGCCTAGGTGACCTTCTAAGATCTATATAAACTCATACCTTTTTTTTTTTGTTTTTTGGTTAAATATAAACTCATACCTTCACTATTACCAGGTACGCATTCTTTTGGGTATTCTTGCTAACATAGAGAGCTCCGCAACTTGTGTTCTTCTAAGTTTTTGTGCATTCACTAACTTGGTCGGTGGAGGTTTTAACTCGACCAATCCGGTCGAGCACATTTTTGCAGGTTAGTTCGCTCGCGCTATCAAACAGGTTTTTGAAGCAATAGTTTTTGACGTCATATGTGGGAAAACGATCAAGAAGCCATGGTGGCACTTAGATTAGGATTGCAAGCAGGAAGCCAGCTGAATGATCCCCACATCCAACCCAAGGATCTTGCCCTAGCAACAGAGCAGACTCTTCCGTGAGATGACGCTCTCGCTGGTTCATTCAATCCAAACCAGTTCATGACCATCGGTCAATGAAGCTCAAAGGATTTCATACTAATAAGATCGTCAGGTATAGAGAGATCCTCAGAAAGTAATCTTAGGGTTCCGATAGGATGCTTGGAGGTTCCAGAGGAATCAGAATCGAAGATATTGAGTGTAAGGACAGTCTTTCTGAAGGAACGTTTCATGGGAAGAGTAACGCTTTGGCTCCAGACGGGATTGATGCTTGGCGATCGGAATCCAACCAGAAGACTGCATAGGGTTTGAGATCGCCATTGCGCCCGTTGATGTTCTTGAGGTCTTTCAGCAGCATAGATGGTAATGTCGAGGTGGACAAGGCTTGATGGAGAAAGAAGGTGTGAGGGTAGTCTGATAAATCCTTCTGTTGCAGCTGGAGAAGTGAAGGGGAAAGCCATGGCTGCGAAGGTTTTTGGGTCATGTAAAAGATGAGAAAGAAAAAAAAATTCACTAATCAGGTGAGTTTTGATTCAGTTTAATAGAGTGGGAATTAAATTTGACTTCATATTTCGATTCGAATTTGAATCCGAAATTAATTCTGTTACAGTTCTACAATCACACAAATTATATGATAACTAGGTTTCAAATTTGCAAGTGGTTTCGGTTTTAGGTACCGATTTTCTGTATATATTGATACTGTATCGTTTTACACCCTTTATCTGGTACTAATATAAACCAACTAAATTACATCAGGTAATATTTCTTTCCCATGGCATCATTCCATTCTAAGGTGCAAAGCATGGGGTGTGAGTGTGTGACCGTGTGAGTTCATACATGTCAGCGGCCTTACCACCAACTAAAAACTACAAAACAATGAAAACTTAACGGGTACGTAAGTAAACACCACCCACTGTCACCACCACCAACTCTTACCCTTTCTACTGGAACCAATATATTATAGTGAATATGTAAGAGAAAAAAAAATAAAATAAATTTGTGCTAACGACAAATTAATAATAGCGTTAATAACTAATTGATAATGGTTGATGAGGAGGCCCACCAATTGCTACAACCCAACAGAAACAGAATCATACTCACCCCATTTAGGAAGCACAAATGGTCAACTGGTTCATCTATGGAAACATTAATATAAGAATGAAATGGGAATGAAACTATGAAAGAGGGCCTGAACTTGGTCGTTTCAGGTTAGCTTCTAATTCCATTCAATTGCTTTGATGGAATGGGGGGAAGAACGTCACTTAGGTATTAGGGTCATGCATCCTACCACCATCTTCTGTTTTGATAATGTTTATTTCAAAATCCTAAAAACCGAAAAAAAAAATGCTCCAAACTCTTCTTTATTATTATTGAAGGTAGAAGATTATTTTTAAGGTTATAATATGTTTTGTCTACATCTCATAGTGAAATCATTTTAGTGTTTGGCCGTGGATATGATTTTCAAGTGAACCACGTAAATATAGTCTTCAAGAGTGTGTGTTTTTCTCCTTATACAACTATGCCGTATAAGTTTTCTACAAACTCGAAAAAAATTTAAAATTTGAGCTTCTAGATCAACCTATCTACAAAAAAGTGTAACCGATGTCAAGCCAAGTTGGTCATGTAATGTATGCACACATCAATGTGAAGCCCAATGAAGGAGTGCAATGAATCTTCAGCTACATAAATGCATGTGAGTTATGTGATACTTATAAGAACTAAGATATTCATATCCAATCAAACATAAGTGGGTCCTACATTGAACACCGCACATACATTCACATATGTGAAAATGAGTTGGCCGGGATCCTCTAAGAGAACCATGCTTCTCTCACACAGTTAGGAGGGAGGTTCACCTTTGGTCTATCTTGTCAGTGCTCAAGGGTAGAGTCCCCTCTTAAATATGTTATAAAAGAATATAAATTAAGAAAGCACATACTCTACCCCCTACAAATAGAAGATCCTACCTCGAAAAATCACCATTAATGAATTTGTGATAAAACTATAAAGAATCTTGTTGATAAATTTGACTCAAAGCATCATGGCAAAGTGACTATTGATCAAGAATTCAAAAGTATGCTGAAATCCCAACCCAATAAGTGATTTGTATTTTGACCCCATATCATATTTCATCAATTTATTTCCTATCAATAAGTAAAATTCAGTTCTCTTCCTTTGTATTAAGAAATGCATATCATGATATTGTTTGCTTTCAAGCACTTAATTAATGTCGTTCTCATCGTTTTTAAAGGACTCGTGAGGAAGTGAAGACTTTAATCCTTACAAAGTCACAAAGTTCTCTTTACTCACTGTTGCAGGATTAACTTCTTCACTCTAGAGATAGATTTAGTGGAGGAAAACAAAAATAATTAGGAAAGTATCTGACTTCATACAGAGATTCTTGCACATAATGCATCATTGTTCTAAGTCTCTAAGAGAAGTCTCCATAAAAGTTGAAGCAATAAAGTGAAGTTCAAAATTTAATACTTTTGACGGCTTAATCATTCACAAGATCTAGGTTGATAGATCAGGATGACAACTCTTTGATCTCAATAAATTAGATGTTTTGATTTCTATGAGATAAGAAATCTCAGGAGTAGCACTATGTTCACTACAAGAAAAAGTGGTAAAAATGATGGTACCAAACTATCTGCACACTCTTCCCTAATAATTGTGATTAATACTTTGTTTTAAATCACATTTATAGACCACTCATCCATCAAAGAAATTATACAAGCAACAATTTAGGTAAGAAGTAAAGAAATCCAAACTACCTTTATGTGGGTCATTATGTCATTATCCAATTAATGATTTTACTCAAAAAAATTATCCAATTAATGAGATAGGGTCTACCAAGAGATTTCTTTCTTTTTTTTCTTTTTCAATTATTGTCAAATTAGTCATAAGGATTGAGAACCCATAGGCCAAGAGATGAGAAAAGATGGAGTGTGAAAAATATGGAATGTGTTTCTACATGAAAGACAACCTTCATTGTGTATCACTAATGATGAGTCATACAATCTAAGTGGCATGTATGCAATGTATATTACCAATACAAGTTACATCATTTATCAAATGCTGAAACTTTCATATCATTGATTAGTTAATAAACTATCACGTGAGGTTTAATCAACACAATTGATTGAAAATGATGGCTTGGAATGAAGCTTTTTTTTTTTTTTTTTTGAAAGTTGAGGTTTCTCCAAGCCAGCTTGCACACACCTTGATTACATTCTCAATGGGGAGACATTGTCTATAAGGGTCGAACCCACAACCTCTCCACTGAGAAGCGTGGAATGAAGCATTTTAACTTTCATAATTAAATTGGATTTGACTAGATAGAAACATTCCAAAAGTTACACATCGGCAATTATTAGTCGGTCAATCATTATAAAAAACTTAATCAACATTTTTTGATATGAGAAAAATGATTTGAGGAACCAGTATCTGGTTGGCCGTATTAGATGATTCATACAATATCTATGCAGCCCAATTTCAAATGACCTAAAAAATACTTGTTCAAGGGTCATTGGGTGAATATGTAAATGAGTTATTTTTTCGGACAATTTAGGGGTAAAAGTGTATAACCATTCAATCCAAGTTGATACGTATTGACATGCATGGATAGTATATGAGGATATCATATAAGTAATATTGTATTAATATCAATTAAGATCGATATTTCAATTGAGAATGAGAGTTTTCGATCATTTTGTGAACAGAACTAATATTTCAAAATTCAACCAAGAAAAAAAATCTCAAAAAGAAATAATTTGATTGATAAAATACTCCTAGCTAGAGAGAGTAAGGGCATTGTCTCTTTATTTAGAAAGGAATCCACAAAGATTTGGCTTTTTCTCAATAATCCAAACCTATCAACAAGAAAAAAAAAATTAAAAGTACGAAAAGACCCTTATTAGTCCTTTCACCATCAGGGTGTTCAATAAATCAATCGATCAATAAATAAAATAGAATTTTAATATTCAAGAAGTGTTTGTCATTCATACAAAATTTATATTTTTGAAAGGAAAAAAAAATCATTCTTTGATCGGGTAATTTCCTTAATTATAGTCTTAGATTTCATGGCCGGAATTTCTTGCAGGCGGAGTGCAATTGGATAATCCAGATTCAAAGGAAATTCACTCATACAGCAAGTTTGAAAGTTCAGCTTGAGTGCTTTAATTTATCGGGTTTGGGAGGAGAGAAACTTAATGATATTCAATGAAACTGTTGTATGTCATAAGAAAGCGCTGCATCAAGTAGTTGCCGATACCAAAAAAAGATTATCTTATCAACAATGGTTATTTCTTGATGATGCCATCTGCAGAAACTGCTTCTTCCATCGATGGAAAATCAAAGGTCAGGTTTACTTACGAAAAGGCTCTTGCAATGTCTTGGAAGAAACCACCTCCATGGTGGAAGTCAATATGTTGTGATGATGGTGCCGTCAAGAATGAGATGGGCGGCTATGGCACTATAGACAAGGATTCTCAAGGTCAATGTATTTTTTCTATTTCCAGTACCTTGGTGGAGGGTAGTATTATTTTGATGGAACTATAGGCTATTAGAAAGGGGCTATTACAAACTATACAGCTGCACATTCCCCGTATGATTATCTGTTTAGACTTAGCTACAGTGGTGACGATGGTGTCGCAATTTCAAGGGTGTTTATTTGAGAATCATTTTTGAGAGGTCAATACTTGTGTTCTTTTTTTTTTTTTTTTTTTCCTTCCCCCCCGGGGGGGTTTTTTTTTTCCCCCCCCCCCCCCCCCCCCCTTCTCCTTTCTTTTTTTTTTTCCCCCCTCCCCCCCTTTTTTTTTTGTTTTTTTCGTTTTTTTAGTCTTTTCTTTTATTAATGTTGGAATTTATTAATTTGATTAATAAATTAAATGCCCAAGGGCAATATTGGAAACTCACTATTAGGGCGGTTACAAAATAGGTTATATATTTTAGTAACCACCGCATTAGTGAGTAAGTAACGGAGTGATTCATTCGCACGAGCGAATCTCTGAGAAACGGCGGCTCCATCTCTCTCTCCCTCTCTCTAAGAATCGCAGGCTTAGATTTTCTTCTTTGCTATTATTCGATCTTCATTCCATTAATCCACGGCATTTGGGTTGTGGATATTATTCCCTTTCCCTGTGATTGAGGAATCTCGCCGGTAAACCTTTGGTGGTGGAGCGAGAACGTGGATCTAGACTTCCGCTGCGAATACTTCAAGTAAGGGAAAGCGAATTCAGGTAATGAATTTTTTCCCCATCAATTAATTGAATTGAATTACTTTTGATGTATTACCAACATTGGCATCAGAGCCAGGTTCCCACGTTTATTGTTCCTCCCCATTGTTTAATTTTATTGTATGGATCCAATGGGAGGATCAAGGGTTTAATACGAAACCCATGGGAGAATTGATAGGGTTTTTGGAAACCTTTAATTTTGATTCGGATCCGAGTGGGAGATCCTTGTGGATTTCCCTAATGGAGATTTGCATGAATTGATAATCCATGATGAAAATTTTTGTTTAAAATTTATTGTTGGATTTTTTTTTTTCATGTGTTTTTGGATGATTTTTGAGCGAAAAAACGTGTTTTACCGTTTTTTTTTCCGTTCAAGAAAAATTGAAAAATCGCCGTTTTTTGGTCACTGTGGACCAGACGGACGACCGTCTGACCAGACGGTCGTCCGTCTATTATCAGAGTGGTCACACTGACCCAGACGGAATTTCCGTCTGGGAGACGGTCATCCGTCTGGGCCAGACGGTCATCCGTCTGGTCACAGAATGCCAGACGGAATTTCCGTCTGGGCAGACGGTCATCCGTCTGGGCATAAAAGGCAGACGGAATTCCGTCTGGGGCACGGCAGCGATCCGTCCGGGAGATGGATTTTTTTGGATATTGGTCGGTCCGATTCGAATGTGTTTCTAACTTATTTGGACACCAATGGCCCGACGATCTGTGTGATGTTTGGGCATTAAGGGCCTATTGGGGCCTAGTGGGAGCTAATGAGGTAGAAGTGTTCTGTGTGAACCACCTCATAGCTTTAACATGATTGCATGTTTTATTTTAATAAAACTATTTTTTTATTTATGGGTCTATCAATCATGTTTTTTTGCACAGAATGAAGTTAGTGTATAAGTCTATGTGGGTTTGCATGAGAATTTGATTGAATGTTTTTTTAGCATCTCTTTTGGTTTAAGTGCTTATCCCATAGGTTGACTATGCTAGTGTGATTTTTGTTGCATGAGTTGTGTTTTATGCTAGATTTATTGAACTCATTCTTGTATGTAATATCTCTAGAAAAATGGCTGCTACCAAGAGCATTGTTGCTTGACCTCACTAAAGGAGATAAGCTGAATGAGAGGAATTATGACCTCCGGCACCGAAAGGTGCAATATCTCCTGGAAGAAGCGCAGGATATGCTAGAGACCATAAACCAGACCATGAACCCACCCGAGGAAGGTACCACTGCACAGCATCGCAGGGACCTTGATATATACAATGCTTGGAAGAGGAAAGACGGGTAGCCAGGATTACAATCCTGAGCTCCATGAGGGATGACCTGATGCTTCGTTATGAGAAGCATAGGACTGCAAAGTCTTTGTGGGAGGCTGTGAAGTTCCAGTATGGAGGGACTTCCACCACAAGAGGCCGCCAGCTCGGACTCACTTTTGACGGTTATAAGATGCGCCAGGGTCACACCATGAGGCAGCATATAACCATCATGTCTAACATGATTAGTGAGTTGAGCGCATGTGGGCGCCGAAGACGATGAGGAGCAAGTCTCCGCAGTCATCAGGTCATTGCCAAAGACTTGGGAGCATATAAAGATCTTCTTGACTCATGCTGATGAGGTCAAGACTTTCGATCAAGCTGCCAAGCACCTTGAGCTTGATGAGGATCGGATGTTGGCCGATACCCCTCAAAGTGATGTGTTTGCTGCTGAAGCTAGCACTAGTAAGAGTGCAGGCTTCAAGCGCAAGAGAGAGAAAGCTCAACCTCAGCGGTCCAAGCAAAGTAACCAGGGTGGGAACAAAAACAAGAGTGGGCCCAAGCGTTCAAGGGGGACTAGTGCTTGGCAAGAAGAAATCAGCTTTGATTTGCTTCAAGTGCCGAAAGCCTGGTCATTTTGCTCATGATTGCACTTGAGCAAGAGGTATGTCTTGTGTGTTATACCTCATCTTGTTATGTAACAAGTTCTACTATGCTTGCTGAACTAAATCCTTTGTGGATTGTTGATTCAAAGTGCGACAGAACACATAACAAGGGAACGCTCGAGCTTCGTGGAATACCGTCATATTCCAAGAGGAAGCAAAAGGATAACGATGGGGAACAGCTCAAGCGTGGAGGTTCATGGCATAGGCACATGCAAATTAGTTTTGCGAGGTGGCCAGACGTTGTTACTCCATGATGTGCTGTATGCTCCAGACATTCGGCGAAATCTTGTTTCTGTTATTTATCTTTTAAGACATGGTTTTAGAATTGTATTTGAAAACAATTCTTTGGTTTTGTATCTGGGTGATACAGTTTATGGTTATGGTTTTCTTGATAATGGTTTCATTGTATTGGATACAATTGATTATTCATTTAATTCTAGTAATGCTTTTGTTTGCCAAAATACTGTGTGTATTGATTCTAATTTGTGGCATGCTAGACTAGGACATATTGGCTTAGATAGGATGAACAGGTTGGCAAGAGAAGGTCTCTTAGGCCAAGGTTCACTATCTGATTTGCCAACCTATGAGTCATGTCTAGCAGGAAAAGCAACTAGAAAACCATTTAAAAAGGCTTTGAGAGCCTCTCTTCCTTTAGAACTTATCCATTCAGATGTGTGTGGACCCATGAATGTGCATACTAGAAAAGGACAGTCTTATTTCATCACATTCATAGATGACTATACAAGGTATGGTCACATTTATCTAATTTCTCATAAGTCGAAGCTCCGGAATGTTTTAAGAAATTCATGAGCTTGGTTGAGAATCGATTAGATAAAAGGATTAAAACTCTTAGAACGGATAGAGGAAGAGAGTATTTCTCTGATATGTTCAAAGGGTTATGTGATGAAAAGGGGATATCTAGACAACTTACTATTCCAAGGACTCCACAACAAAATGGGGTTGCTGAGAGGAGGAATAGAACCTTGCTAGACATGGTGAGATCCATGATGGCGCAGGCAAATCTACCCATCTCTTATTGGGGAGATGCTTTGCTTGACTGCGGCCTATATCCTCAACGAGTTCCAACCAAATCGGTTCCTTCCACACCATATGAGTTGTGGACCGGAAGGAAGCCATATTTGAGTTACTCGCGCGCATGGGGATGTGCAGCATATGTTCACTCTACTTCTCACCAATATGGAAAGCTTGGACCCGAGAGGAAGAAAGTGTATCTTTGTGAGATATTCCGAACCCTCAAAGGGCCATGTCTTCATTGGACTAGATGAGAATGAGAGGAGAACGGAACTTGAGTCTAGGGATGCAACATTCTTGGAGAATGATTTTCCATCTCTTTCGGGAGTTAACAAAGAATCATCGGAATTCTTTGAGATACAAGATAGTGGTCTTGTCGCTCCGGGGATTCAGATTCTGGATAATGAACCCGGGGGTTCATCCAGAAGATCCTAGTGGGAGTGGGAGTGCAGATGTGATAGCTACCTTAGACGGTGAGCAATCTGACATGCACTTGCGCCGTAGTAGGCGCGGGCTAGTTCCTCGTCGACGTTTCGACATAGAGGATGAAGCCTACATGGTAACTCTGAAGAGATCGACGTGAGATGATTTCAGTCGATGAGCATGAACCAAAGAGCGTGAAGGAAGCTCTTGCGGGGTCAAGCTCAAAGGAATGGTTAAAAGCAATAAAGGAAGAGTTGGAGTCGATGAAAGTTAATCATGCCGAAAGGCGATTGGGAACAAGTGGGTTCTCAAGATCAAAAGAAAGGCGGATGGATCTATTGAGAGATTCAAGGCTCGTTTAGTGGCTAAGGGCTACACCCAACGAGAGGGCGTTGATTATGAGGAAACTTTTTCCCCTGTGGTTAGGTTTGCCTCAATTCTCCTCATACTAGCCATTGTTGCTCAGTTGGACTTGGAGCTTTATCAGATGGATGTAAAAACTACTTTTCTCAATGGAGAACTTGAGGAAGAGATCTATATGGATCAGCCTCAAGGCTTTGAAGCACATGGACTTGAGCGCAAAGTGTGCAAGCTTAAGAAGTCCATATATGGCTTAAAGCAAGCATCTAGACAGTGGAATGTGCGCTTCCACCAAGCTATGATGGAAAATGGTTTTTCCATGCTTGAGGAAGACCACTGTGTTTACACCAAGAGATCTGATAATAATTATGTCATTCTGACACTGTACGTAGATGACATACTTATGGCTAGCAATAGCAAGGAGCTATTGGAAACCATTCAGAAATGGTTGTCCTCCGTATTTGATATGAAGGACATGGGTGAAGCAAGCTATGTGCTTGGTGTCAAGATTGTCAGAAATAGGCAAAAGAGATTACTGGGTTTATCTCAAGAGACCTATATTGACAATGTCTTGACGAGATACCAGATGCACAACTGCAAACCAATTGATACTCCAGTGGAGAAGGGTTTGCATTTGAGCCTTGATATGGGTCCTAAGACTCCAGAGGAGAAAACCAAGATGGAAAGAGTTCCATATTCCAGTGCAGTGGGTAGCCTTATGTACGCTATGATGTGTACTAGGCCGGATATTTGTTATGCAGTGGGTTTGGTTAGTCGGTACCAATCAAACCCGGGCATAGAGCACTGGAAAGCAGTCAAGAGGATATTGAGATATCTCAGAGGAACGAGTAACTACATGTTGTGTTACCAAGGATCGGATTTGCGGTTAGTTGGCTATAGTGATGCCGACTGGGCTGGAGACATCGATGAGCGCAAATCAACCTCTGGATATGCTTTCTTGCTGAATGGCGGGGCCATTTCGTGGTGTAGCAAGAAGCAGGCTTGTATATCCCTCTCGACCATGGAAGCAGAGTATGTGGCATGCTCAGCTGCGGTTCAAGAGGCTGTTTGGTTGAGAAGATTCCTTCGACATACTGGGATTGTGATGACATCCAAAGAGGCTGCCCTTGTCTACTGTGATAGTACGGCAGCTCTTAGCTATGTCAAGGACCCCAAGTATCATGGGAAGACCAAACATATACAATTAAGATACCACTTTGTTAGAGACATTACATCAAGAAAGAAAGTTGTACTTAAGCACATATCTACTAGTTTGATGGTAGCTGACCCTCTTACCAAACCTATAGCCAAGGATGTTTTTATTTCTCATGTAAAATCCTTGGGCTTGCGTAGATTGTGACTTATTTTTGTACTGAGACTTTCTTATTAATGAATAATATGAGTTCATTCCAGCATTTTTTTATTCACTTTCTGTGTGATTGTGTTTTCTTCTAGCATAAAACAACATATGTCAATAGGCAAGAGAATGGCTCACTCACACGAGCATTCGCCTCTGGCGCCTTGGAGGCGAGCAGAGATGAGACGGATTGTGAATGACTTTGTGTAGGTCAATTCATAATCATGATGTCGCCTTGATTTGGAATCAAGATGAGTTTCTCTATTGTGAAGAGAATCGACATGAATGTTCCCACTATTCATGTTGCCTATAGGAGCAAGGTGCGAGTACTTTATATGGCGCTAGGGTGGCGACAATAAAGTAACTCGAGTTAGGCGCAAGGGGTTGCGACTGGACTAAGACCTGTATGGTGTTGAGATGGACATACGTTCTATTGTATATAGAATGCTCCACCATAGCACATATATCATACTATGTGTGCTTAGCGATCATTGGAAATGAGAGGATGGATCCCTGCTCCTCTCATTGTGTGAGTCCTGGACCTTATGGTCCATTAGTGTTCTTAGTGACTTTCGACGACATCATGAAACGAAGGGTTGATGTGGCTACTTTGGGGTGTTACCTATGGTCATGATAGATTCGACCTAAAGGGGCACTACCGGGAAAGGAGTCAATCCTAAGTGTAGTGATGGTCTGGGGCGAAAGGAAAGGTTTGATTCAACTGCACCCTAAAAAGTGTTTGCTTGGCCAACCGTATGTGTTACAGTAGTGAACATTTTAAGGACAAGAAGGTGATCTCTCAGAGGGATCGAGATACCTGTAGTCTGGTGAGTTTGAATAAACCTAGGACACTGTGTTATACTAATGCTTATTTGATTTGTTTCTATGAGTGATGTGCCATTCTGGCCTTCTGGGAAGGTTTCTAGTTTGGGGCTCACGCGTGCAGGTATATCACCGGTCGCACAACCCATTTTGCCGTATGACTTGTGGATATTAGTGTCTGGGACACGGGTGGTCTATGTATCTCGGGATACATAGTGAAGAGATCAATATATATGTATATCCGGGATATGCATGTGTGTCTGCAGGACACAAGAGGTCTATGTATCCGGGATACGTAGCGGAGAGATTGAATGTGTATATCTCGGGATATACAAGTGTGTCCGGGACACATTGAAAGATTAACACTTGCCCTTGTGCAAGTGGGAGCTGTTGGAATTTATTAATTTGATTAATAAATTAAATGCTCAAGGGCAATATTGGAAACTCACTATTAGGGCGGTTACAAAATAGGTTATATATTTTAGTAACCACCGCATTAGTGAGTAAGTAACGGAGTGATTCATTCGCACGAGCGAATCTCTGAGAAACGGCGGCTCCATCTCTCTCTCCCTCTCTCTAAGAATCGCAGGCTTAGATTTTCTTCTTTGCTATTATTCGATCTTCATTCCATTAATCCACGGCATTTGGGTTGTGGATATTATTCCCTTTCCCTGTGATTGAGGAATCTCGCCGGTAAACCTTTGGTGGTGGAGCGAGAACGTGGATCTAGACTTCCGCTGCGAATACTTCAAGTAAGGGAAAGCGAATTCAGGTAAGGAATTTTTTCCCCATCAATTAATTGAATTGAATTACTTTTGATGTATTACCAACAAATTTTTTTTTTTTTTTTTTTTTTATAAAAAAAAAAAAAAAAAAAAAAAAAAAAAAAAAAATATAAAAATTTTTTTTTTTTATTTTTTTTTTTTTTTTTTTAATTTTTATTTTAAAAAAATATTTTTATAATTTTTTTTAATTGAAAAAAAGGGTTTTAAAAAAAAAAAAAATGTGTTTTTTAAAATTTTTTTTTTTTTTTTTTTCACTAACATTTAGAGTTAATTGTTCAAAACAATTTCATTTGAACATTGTAATTGTGTATAGGAAAATATCAAACTATAGCAAATTTATTGGAAAGTTTTTATACTACACAAAAAAGAAAAAGAATCATGAATGAACATCTACTTGATTTAAGGGATTGATTCGAGCAAATTCCACAAGTGGGTACACAAAGATTTTGAAAGCTCACCTTGCACTACAAAGATTAATATGCATCAAATCCCAAATCTTTCTTGAAAACTTCAATTAATTAGTCCAATAGTTATTGAGTAGACATGATAAAATATGAGTGTATAGGACCCATTGTTTCCTTACATGTCTAAATCATATTCCAACTCTATCTGACTTTTTCGAATTACGATCCTCTACCTTTGTGGATAGCGGATAATCTTCCCTTGATTCATAAGGGGGAGGTCCATCTTTGCACATTCAGAAGGTAGACCCCTCCTAAATGTATAGCGATTAGGCGTTTATTAGGGGAGGGTTATCTTCGACCCTAAAGGTTGTAGAAGAATTGGACTCGTTTTGTTGTTGGCTGAATCCATGTAGCTGACCTCATTTCGATGGAAATAAGGGTATCAACCTATCAGGCTGAGCTTAACCCTCACCTAACCCTAGGATTTTTAACCTAAACCCATGTTCAGACTGACCTACTTGGGTGTCCACACACCCAACTCTGACCTGACTAGCCTCAATCTCATGGTTGATGGGCCATTAAGTCGGACTTGCCCTGATAAGGCCAAGAACGCCCAGCCCAACTTTGAGAGTAGCACAGGCCCAGCCCAGCCTTATTTATATCTATCCCATCTTCTACAAAGAGCACTAAAATAAGAGTAATTTACTCCCCGAGCTTGCAAAACTATTACGTGAGAAAGCAATCAAGACTGATATTTAAATATTTTTTCCCCCTCACTTATAAAAGATTCAACAAAGAGATCTCCTAATCCAAGAGGGGTGATAGTTGTTTTTTTTTTTTTTTTTTTTTTTTTTTTTTTTTTTTTTTTTTTTACAAAAGACAGTTTTTTAGATATAGGGATAGGGATATTACATATGCCGCCGGTAGGAGTTGAACCCATGACCTCTCCACTGAGAATCAGGTTCCTAACCATCCATCTAAACATAAAAAATGTGGAGAATTTGAATCAACCCCTCTTGGCTGGGAAGGCATGGAAATTACTTTCTCCCAATCAGCTTCATGAGGATGGAAATCTTTATTGTTTGCAGGAGTTCTTTTTGATAAGGGATTAACGAAAAACATCGGTGATGGACAGTCAATTAATGCTTGGATGGAAAAATATCGGCGATGGACAATCAACTAATGCTTGGACAGATTACTGGTTCAAGTAAGAGGTAAGCCTCCCCTATCAATACCATTCCCACTCCCCTGTAAGGTCCCATATTCTATTTCAGATTTCATTCACCCACATACAAAGACATGGGATTCAAATCTAGTGACTAACTGGCGGCTACTGGACTATGCAGCCAGCATTCTCTCGCACTTGCCTCTTGCTTCTAATTAAGATCAAAACCTTTTTATGGAAGTCCTCTTAAAACTTCCCAGATTAACCTTTCTCTCCTCTTTTCTTACACATAAATAGAGGGAAAAGTTAGATTTGGAAAAGCTAAACTTTAGGAATTTACTCCTTATTTTCTACCTAACTGTTATAATTAAAATTTAACTTTTAAGGAGGAAACAATTAACTTCCAATTTGAAACTAAGTCATTAAAATTTCTCCCTATTTATTCTCTAGTCTTCTCTCCTCTTTTTTTACACACAAATAGAGGAAAAACTTGGATTTGGAAAAGCCCAAGGATAGCTATAATGTCTTGAAGCTCTTTGTAACTTTGTAACGTTGTAAAGTTTGCTTAATAGATCAACCAAAAAATCATAACTTTACTTAACAATAAAACGCTATGAAAGGTCAAAATACGACGAAGATTTTGTTTTTCTTATTAATTATCTATTTTTATTTGTTGTTGATGTGGGAGGGAGAGCATGTCTTTTTTTTTTTTTTTTTTTTTTTTTTTTTTTTTGATCTTGAAAGTAGAAAAGAAATGAGAAATAAGAAATGAGAAATGAGAAATAAGAAATAAGAAATAAGAAATAAGAAATAGAATAGTGACTAATAGGTTCATAAGCAGATCTAGTTTTATAGTAAGAAAGTTTGGTGAAAATAGTTGTGTGTGTGTGTGTGAAATTGATTGAAAATAGGCTACAATCTCACAAATGCAATATCAGACTATAAGAAAATAAGAAACTATATTTCCTAAAGAAATATCAAAACTATCCTAAGTGTTACATTAGGTAGGTATCCTTAAGTAAAATATATTTCCTAAATTCAAAAATTTATGTATTGTGAATGGTATAGATCAACTCATGAGTCAAGCTAATTCTGGTATGCGTAGTCGAGACACGAACATTCTTCACCGTGAACTTCATAGTCGCCAAAACCTTGTACATCGCACGGATCGATCGTTGGTGTCTTGTATTCTTGGATTTTGGTAACATGTGTATCTACAACAAAGTTTAAAACAACATTGTCCCTGAAGGGTGAGCTCAGAAAAAATCAGCGAATAGTTCACAAACAAATAACCATGAAGGGTGAGCTCAGAAAAAATCAGCGAGTAGTTCACAAACAAATAACCAATCAGAATCTAAATCAATACAATAATGCAACTGATGAGCACATTTATGTGTGAAATCTTAGGGCATAAAACATGCATTTTACACACTTAGAGTGGAGCTACCTTGGGTTTTATGTTGTTTTGCAGATTTTAGGACTTTTCATTATTTAAGCAAATATTTGGAGTTTTGGGTATGAATCATGCAATTTTACACGTCAAGAGGTCCATTCAAATTCTCAAATGTAAAAATGGGCTTGATCTAAAGCATGATAGGCGAGAGATATGATTATGAGCCAACTACGAAATATTTAAGAGATAAAGAAGGCAAATTTGATCTACGGCTAAGATTATAAATTATCAATCAAATCTACAGAGATATTATTGAGAGAGTCCAAATGGAGAAAAGAGTCATTGCATACCTCAATATCTTATTTCCTATTTGTGATTTGATTAAAGAAAGAAAAAGAGGAAAAATAATTATATTCAGATAATGAAGAAGGAAAAATCCCGTTTTTGAATGTTTCTATTCAATTTCAATCAAGCCCTTCATTCTCTCTTCTGTTTCAACCCATTGTTGTGATTGTGAGGAAGGCTTATACTACTGTAATGACCTACTTCTTCATCCTCATTGTCTTAGAGTGAATTTCCCGGTTACGCCCTACTACTGTTATTGCTCCTTGAAGATGTGAACTAGGTTGAAACTAACACTTCAAACAATACAGTTTTTGGACCAACTCTCTGATGCAAGTAAAAAGCAGTTTATCACTACCTAGTAGATTCCCATAGTCTCCCACATCGCTATGGAAATGACTATTTAATCACCTTATCGCTCATGCTTTTCATTTAGCCCCACCTTCTTTTGCAACCTTTCTTATTTTAGTTTACGGCAAATGTCAGTAAAGTTTTAGCAGAAATCCACATAACAAACACATATACAAGGAAATGAACATTTGAATTAATTATAAATAGATAAATCTTACCACTTTAACATCATTTCCATTTGATTTGCTTCCCACTGGCTCTGTGGTCACTCATTTTCACCATTTGCTGGAGTGTTGCCACTTGCTAGTGATACCCAACAAACATAAATGTACAAAAGCATGTTTGAGAACCATGTAGGATTTCACTCTGAGCCTGAACAATTTGAATCCCATCAAACCCATCCGGAAACATGATTGATTCTCCAAAGGTTGGTCACTAAACCTTTGCAAACTGAGAGGCAAAGAAGCCTGTCAAAAGCTCATTCCATCTGTGGATGCATGGTCCTATATTTGTACAAGAATGATCAAAAGGAAAAAGGGGAAAAAGAACATGTTCAGTTATAAAATCATTTAAAAAATGTTACATGGAATTCATTTGTTTATAAAGCAGTAAGATGATCATTTTTAGACATCCCAAGATAGTTGTGTTCAAGGGTGCATGTCATACTAATAGCATAGTCAAGTGAAATCCGTCTCTTAAAATAAAATGTTGATATAGGGCTGAGAAATTCTAGGAACTGATGTCAATTATTTTAGATGACATATCTGGATTGTAGCCGAAAATGCAGGTGGTTTATGATTCTTTCAAGACTGAAGATGATTATTTCAGTGCAAACATTAACAATAGAGATAAAATATCTCACTATTATTTAACCCATACAGTTGAGCTGCTGAAGGCAGTGGCAATGCTAGAACATAGAGGAAGTATTGAATGTGGTTTCTATTGTAGCTCCGGTACATCCACCACAACATCTATATTCTTTATCAGATGTTATGTACTTTGTGGTTGTTAACCATTTACTGCAAATATGGGTTCAAGATCATTTACCTTTGAGATCTTGAATGCAATGGATCTAGACATAGGAGGTGTGAAATCCCACATTACCCTAACCTAGACACCCTATTTGTTTTGGATGAAGAAGAACTTGTTTGTTGTTTAACCTTGAAGTTGGACCTTGAGTACAGTGCTGATATCTTTGGAAGGTCCTAGGAAGTCAAGTCAGACCTATCCCTTAGTGTAGATCCAAAGACCCAAAGAGAAGGAAGAAGACTTTGTGTGCCATCTCAATGGAAGACATGGTGTTTGATCCAAAACCCATGGAGATTGATGATGGAGTTCCCTTCTTGGAAACCTTTTCTATTTTGGAGATGAACTACATCTTGATGTTGAAGAGCTTTGTTGATGGACTTGAGGCCTAATTGGACATGTTTTGGAAGGTCCCTCAATGCTAGGTAAATTGCTTTTTGAGTTGGGAGAAGCCCCATTGAAAATTTTGAAGTTTGGAGCTTCAATTCACTGATTTGGGCTTGTTGTCAACCTGGGTCGACTGGGCCACTCAACCCACAGGCAGGGGCAGTTTGGTAAAACTTTGTTTTTTAGGGTTTTTGAAGCTGTAATTATTGGAATTTAGTGGTAATCATTCCCATTATGTTCCTAAGCCTCTGGAGAACGTGGGAAGGACCTTAGAACCTCCTCTTCGAAGCCAAGGAAGATCCCCAAGCATCCTTTAGAATTTCTCCATCGAATCTACTTCTTCAAGGTTAGTAATCGATCTGTTTCTCTCTAGATCTACTCTCTCTTCTATTTCTTCTAATTGTTTTGATTGTGAGGAAGGTATTACACTTTTGTAATGGCCTATTCTATAATCCTCAGTCTTAGAGTGAATCCCCGTTCACTCTATGTTTCCTTGAAGCCATATGGTGATGTTCCATGTTTTTGATTTGGCATGAGACCATGAGTTACTCTCCCTTTGTTTTCTATCAACCTCTGTGATTGTGAGGAAGGTCTCACACCATTGTTACAACCTTTCCTTCTGTCCCCATAATTTTTGGGTGAATCCCTTTTCTCTCTTTTACTTTGAGAATCTACTATGGATTTATTTTGAAGGAAATTTTAGGGTAACCTTCAAGAAGGGGTATCCATTTGAAGACCTTGTTTTCATTCTTGTTAGACCCTTCCCAATGCCAATTCTTAATTTTAAATATTATTCTTTTTTTCCTAGAGTGAATCCCCATTTTCTCTAGTCTTTCCATGAGATACATGGAACCTCTTTGGTAAAACCCTAATTTTTATGGTTTGATTAGAACTCTATTCCATTAACCTTGTTTGGTGCTTAGACCTTCATAGATAGTCTTATTATCTTTCTGGGGAACTCCCCTTCGAATTTCGAAGTAATCGGACTTAATGCTAGTTACTTCAAAGAGAGTTGTTAATTCTCAAATCCATGTCAAGGTTTGTATTTTTAGTTTCTTGAGATTGGAGAGGCTACTATGTTGCTCTAAGAACATCATTTAGGCTTCAAATCATCCCAAAATCTATCAAAGGCAGATAATCAAAAAGTCTGAATTTCAAACTTAGAAAACTGCCAGAAAAGCTGGTGATTGCTTAAGGTGGTCTCTTAAGGCAGTTGATTGAACCAACCACCTTAAGCAACTAATCAGTTTCCTGAGCCTATTTTGAGGTTATTTTTGCCTAGTTTGATTCCTAAACTCTAACATAACTTCATAATTTAGGGGTTTTCTAGGATCTATTGGAGTTGTTGGTTGTGAGGACTTAGCATGTTTATCCGTATTTTTTTGCTAAGTCAGGTAAGGACGCAGTGACTTACATAACTGGGATTGTTTGAAATGTTGATATGCGTTTTATTTTAAACATAACATTGACTCTATATCTTGTTGTAATTACTGTTATGCCTGTCTACTTGTTAATTATGAATCATGGATGATGCTCATTATACTTTAATATCCATTTTCTCAGCGATCTAATTGGAAACAATAGAATAAATATTCTTCATCCCCAATCATCTTCTAGCAAACATTCAAAAGATACAACTACTCTTTAAAGTGAAGAATTAATAGAATAAGATAGTAGTCTAACTAACCTTCTCTAGAGCTCAACGGTCAACCGAATCTCCATGAAACTCTCTGCAAATCAAGGTCCTCTTCTTCTCCACATGCCTTCTAACGTTGCAGCCATCTCCAACAGTCTAGAGCATTAAAATAATGTGAAATTAGGTTCTAGGGACCTTAAATAGGGTGTCGGAGGGCAAAACAAGCATTTTTGGCCAAAATTTGCAATCAACTGTCAGGGGTGGTGGATGCTTGGCCAATCAACCGCCTTACGAAACTGCCCCTAGTACTTTTCAGTAGTTGGGTGCTATGCACTTCTGGTTGATCCCTAATGTTATGACTAAAATGTCCACTGCCGGTTCATACTGGTCGAACCAATCTTAGCCGTGTTCGATTGAGAGATAAAGGAAGGATGATCAGCGACGTCCAAAGAGGAGCGATGATCCGACGGCTATGATTGAAAAAGTGTTATAAGCGGGAAAGCTAGTATAAAACGAGGGAAGATTCGTAACAAGGTAAGTCTCTAGAATCAACCAAAACGCTAAGCTCACTCTGATTGAACTCCATTACTAGCATATTAGAAGCTCCAGAGAGCTCTGAAACATCATCTTCACCATACTGACTAGATCGTCGGAGACGAGACGCCGATCGAGACGATCGGCTCCATTTCTTACTGAAATTTTGTTTCTTTCAGGAGTGAGAGGTTGATCGATCGAAGAGCAAACCAGATCGAATCAGATCTGAGGAGTTCGGTGCAGAAAACTACGGTTCGAGACGATCGGCAGAAATAGCACCAACACCTAACACTGTTTCAACCTTAATCAACATGTAGGAGGCTCTCACCTTGCACATTGTCATCATCCCAACTTGACTTTCTCCTGCTGGATGTCCACCTGCCCGAATACCTACAACCCAGGATGGCGAAACCACCCCAATTTTTCATGGCGAAACTCAATGCCCAATCCCTCTAATCAAATACCTTATAGGCCACCTCCATTTAATATGCAACAAAATGCCTATAGGAATGAGCAACCATCATCTCCACAACCCTCACATAATTCATCATTTGAGGGTAATGTACTAAAGGTGATTAGTAGACTAGAGCAAAACACTCAATTGTTGCATTCCCATTCTCAATCCATTAACAAATTGGAAACCCAACTTAGTCAACTAGTTGATGCCATCAGGAGGGAGGTTGGCCAGTTACCTAGTCAACCAATAGCTAACCCTAATCATCAAATTGGGTCTAAGAAAGACCAAGTCCAAGCAGTCTCTGTTGTGACATGTAGTGGGAAGGAATATTATGCACATTTGCCTACTCCTAAGCCATTGCGCATCGATCTTGAGAGTCAAGAAGAGGTTGATTTGACCTATGAGACTGGTGATGATGCACACAAGCCTAGTAAAGAGACACCAATGCACATTCTGATTGTAGAGGGTCCTACTCCTAAATCTTACACTCCCAAAGCCCCCTTCCCTGAAGCTCTTAAGTCCTCAAATCCAAATTCTAGAAAGAATGCTAAGATGCAAGAGATTATTGATTTATTTCAACAAGTTCGTATCAATCTCACTATTAGATGCTATCAAGCAAGTCCCAGCTTATGCTAAGTTTCTAAATAATTTATGCACCCAAAAGCGTAAGTTGAAGACTCAAACACCTAAAACTGTGCACCTAACTAAATAAGTCAACTCAGTAATTTCCAACCAACTTCCCCCTAAACTTAAAGATCCAGGTACATCTTTAATTTCATGTGTCATGAGAGATTTATTCATAAGTAAAGCATTGCTTGATTTGGGAGCCAATGTGAATATTTTACCCGGTTCAGTTTATGATAGCGCTTGGTCTAGGAGATTTGAAATCCACTGATGTGATTCTACAATTGGTAGACTGCTCAATCAAACGACCCCATGGGCTACTTGAAAACATTTTGGTAAAGGTTGAGGATATATATTTTCCTGTTAATTTTTTTTATCCTAGATATGGACAATACAACTACTAATAAGTTACCACCAGTCATTCTTGGACGACCCTTTTTAGCCACTGCGAATGCTTGCATCAATTGTAGATTGGGTGTCATGGACATATCATTTGGAAATAAGAAACTTAGAGTCAACATCTTCAATGCATCCTTAAGCCCAAATACGGATGAAGAGTGCTTTGTGATTAACTTGATTGATGAGGTAGTGGCTGATTATACTCCAAACCTGTTTATTGATGATCCCCTACATTATTACTTGCCAATTGGGGAATCTGACCTAAATATTGAGGAAGTCAACACACTGATGGACTCTTCAACTTCTTTGGAGCAATCACCATTCACATTTAGATTTGAGCCTCCACCTCCATTGGCTGCATCTCACTAAGTCTGGCTGAAGACTCTAAACTTAGCGTTTCATGGGAGGCAATCAATTTCTTGTTCTTTTTCTTCTCTTTCTTTGTTTTTTCTTAGGTTTTACTGTTGCGTGCTCTATCACGGTTTCAAACATCGAGTACACTCTTTCCTCTATTTGTATCTATCATGTTTTTTTTATATCTTCCATGCACTGAGGTCATTGCACAATTTAAGTGTGTGTATGTGGGGGGGGGGGGTGTCAACTCAAGTAAGACTCATTGATAGTTGATAGAGCATTGTCACAAAGATAAAAGCACCCAACTTTTTTCTGGCTTTGGTAAGATAAATGTTTTAATTCCTTGCTTAGATACAAAATGAGAGTTAAGTGTTTTAGAAATTCCATCTGATGTAATGAGCACCCTCTTGAGAGCATAGTAGTGGGTTTTACATTTTAAGACTGAGGTTGAATCGGAAAAATAGGAGCTCCAAGTAGTCCGAAAGGTTTGACCATCTAGTTGTCTTGTATTGCCTTGTGCTTATGGTGACAAGTTGAGACCGATTTTAGACTATTTAAATGTGAAGTGAATTGAAGTATAATATGAAAAATTAAAATTAAAAAATAAAAAAGAGAAGAAAAGAATCTACTAAAGTTTAAAGTTTAGACCTCCTTCTTAGTAACCGGGTCTCGGTGTCACCAACATCGTGCCTCGCGTCAAACAGTTGGGGTGTCTTTGGTCCAGTCTTGGCGTGTAGCCTGGTTTGTTTGTAAAACCCAGCCCTAACCTTGACCCGGAAACCTTGTTATTTGTAGGTCCGATGACCCGAAGTAAAGTAAGAAGTCAGCTTTGGGCCATCCCAGTAGAGGACTTGGTGTCTGGCTTTGAATCCATGAAAGTTGATGATGAGGTTCTATTTATGGAAACTGAATCCTGATGAAGATCTAATTAGTTGATGGACTTGGAGTGCTCTCTATCTGGGTTTGAA
Source organism: Hakea prostrata (assembly GCF_041222555.1). NCBI lineage: Eukaryota > Viridiplantae > Streptophyta > Magnoliopsida > Proteales > Proteaceae > Hakea > Hakea prostrata. The sequence continues at coordinate 16,284,311 of NC_142601.1, forward strand.
GGCATTTCTACCTATTAGGTAAGTCACTTGACTTGTGTGCAAAACCCCTTTAGGATTGGATTTGATCTGGACCTTCAATTCCCTGTTTTGGTCTTGCTGTCAGCATTGGTCGATTGATTGGTCGATGGGCCAGTCGACCAATCCACTCGACCAATGAGTGCTTGTCTTTGGCAATTAGGTTGTTCTTGCTCTATTTAAGTCCAATCTCGAGTCCACTTCGTATTTGCTGCCTCCAAACTCTCGGAACGAACCAAAGACCTCTCGCAAGTCATCTCTCTTGCATCCTTGGTGTTTTCTTGACGGATCTTCGTCGAAACTCTTCTTTTTGCATCAAAAGGTATGTCTACTCTCTCTTCTTCTCCTCCATCTTTGTTTTTCTTTCCTTTTTGAGTTGAGACAGTAGAAGAGATGCTGCATTCTCTATTGCAAACATCTCTGAACATGTTCTCATGATCATCCTAAGGATTTGAGGCTAGAACAATGATCTTAACCATGATCATTGCAAGCTTTTGAAGGAATCATGATCAAACCATGATTTAATCTCTGTTAAACTTCTAATCTGAATTCTGATCTCTTTGGATCTTCTATGTTGATCATGTTAGTAGTTAATTACTGTGTTTTCTTTCCATGATCCATAATCTATAGATTTCTAGTTGTTCTCTTCTACCATACTATGTGTTCTTCATGATGCATGATAGTTACATATATGGTAGGTTTTATTTCCTTATTTAGATTTATGCTTCTAAGCCTTATTCCATGAAGATCCATGTATGTTTTCATGTTTTCATTACCGAAAGCAATGATCCATCCTCTTATTGTTCTTGTCTTTGTTTTCTATTTCAAATTCATCAAGATCCATGGTTGAGTTAATTATGGTAACTTTTTGTTTCCTAATTTGGATCTTGATATCTTGATTTGATTGGTGTTTTGAGGTCCCCTATTTGTTAGAATACTACTGATGTAGTCTACCCCTTGATTAGTACCCTTTTGAACCACCAAATTCGGATTTCATATCTTAAAACTCTGATTTTATAGGCTTCTGTCTGCATTGGTCGACTGATTGGTCGACTGGACCACTCGACCAATCCACTCGACCAATGGGTACAGCAACTCCAGATTTGGTCTGTTTCGGATGTTTTGATATCTTTTCTGTTAGGGATCTTTCCTAATATGTTGTATATACTTGTTTAGGACCTTCTTCTCAAGTTTGCCAAGATCTTACTTGATTTCTTAGGATTCCTTGCGAGTTATAAAAGGTAAGGATGGTTATTTCCTTAATTACATAGATAGCATGAATCTAGTTTCTATATTTGAATATCATTAATATGTTTCCTAAATTAGATTTTTACAATGATATACTACTGTTGCATAACTTTGATTACAGTAGCATTACTTATTCATAATAAATTGATTCATGTATGATTTACTTACCAATTATATACAAGTGATTGTAATTACTGATTTCTTTCCATATATGAAGTTACCATATATGTGATGATATGAATTGATGCATGTGTATGCTTAAGTATGGTTTAGGAAGGAGAGGTGTCCTTTCGACACTTCTGTCCTTGGACTACTACGGGAATATTATGGGATGTTTCCGGAGATGCCCTCTGGACACCTTCCTAAACTGTTGGATGACATATCTAGGATTGTCTAGTAGTGTTTGGCTAGGATGTCCTGTTATGTCGGACCCTAATCGGAGGGGTATTGAGACCGAACGACCCGTGGTAGCAATGGGGATTCATGGGCGCTCAAGACCGGTAACCAACCCGTGAGAGGACAGGAATCACATTGTGGGGGCCATTTATTGGTAGGGTTGCATATGGTTAGACTTGGGCTCACGGGCGCTTAAGACCGGTAACCAACCCGTGAGAGGACGTGAGAGCTTCCCGTTTACCATATGTGGATGATCAATAGGGTTGATGAGTCCGTAGTCCGAGTTGGTCGGTGCCATAGGATACGCTGACTCTAGTGTGAAGGATACCGGAAAGGATCGTCGGGGACGAGGAATGGAAGTATCTGGATCCGACTTGATGTAACTAAGTAGAAGACTTGCATTTGGCTAGGTTTTACCTCGACATGTGCCGGTACTTATACCAAATGGTTGTGAGAGAGTGTGTTGACTTAACCCCCTGCCAAGGTTTGTCCCGAGGGATGAAGGACCCATTACCAATCGGCTGCTCAAGACCGGTGAAATGATCCGTGAGAGAATCCAAGATATCTTAAATGGTTGAGGATGTGAGTGGACTTTCCTAAAGAAGTACGGTGCTATGACTTAAAGCATGTCTGCCAATAGAGACCAGCATGCATAGAGTTAGATTCATTCATTCATTGCTTGTCTCATATCATATTGCATTCATGATTGTTCTGGAATCCTGCCATTTATGTTATTATGGATTTTTAATCGCCTTCTTGAGTTTCTTTGAAACTCATTCCTTTATTGTACAATGTTGTTAGACTATCCTGCAGTCTTGAGTACTATGACGGTCCCTATGAAGAAGCGCAAGGCGAAGAGGCATATCTCCAGGAAGGTGATTGCGGTTACCACAATTACTCTGAAGATTCCGCGAGTGGTTATGCTCCGTATGATGCTTAGTCCGACCATTGAGTGGAAGCGTCCTTGTGCTATTTATGAGATTTACACTTACAAGGATGTTGTCTATAAAGTGAAGAATAATTTAGTTACCCAATGTACTTGTTATTGGGATTAGGTTTTGTCTAGTTTATTCTTTAGAGCTACTTTCCGCTGGTTGTAAAGTGGGATTTTTGCCTCACTTTACTTATCTGTTTGATACTCTGATTATATCTATTATTCTGATTCATTTATGCTTCATTCTTTCTTTATTGGATCTATGATTTATCTTCCGCACTCTTGTTATGATTGTTCATGATTATGTTATTGTTTATGTGGGAGGTTGATCACTCGATACCTGATCTTCGGGCTGTGGATCACACTCTCGGGTATGCCAGATAGGGTACCGGCTGGGAGGGCGTGACATTGTTTGAGTAAGTAAGTTCGAGGGGTATTCTACACCTAGTCCCTTAAGGCCATCTGGCTTGAGAGCAGCTGACCCAACACTTGTTACATAGGCCATCCAGAAAGCTTAAGAGGCAAGACATTGCACGGACTAGAACTGTGAGCATTAAAGAAATAAGTGAATTAATGTGCTTATAAAGGTGAGATGTCTAAGAAGGTCAATATTGCTTAGATCTTGAGTTCTTGGTATTATTTGGTACCTATTAGTCTTATCTGAGGGTGAATTGGTAGACTGAAGATAAGAGGAGACTTCTCAATTGAATTGTTTGCCTAGAGCTAGACTCAAGAGAGGGTGTAAAGAGCTTAAGTGTGGGGGTACCTATATTCCCTTCAATCTTTAATGGAGTGTCTTTGTCTTGGAATCTATTTTTTTACTCTTACCATCGCCAAAATAATTAGAAGAGCACTTAAGAATTTTGTGTGTATTGTGCAAACACTCACGAGACACAACTCGTCCACTAGGGTAATCTAGGGGTTTAAAGGCTTGTTGCACATGCTAAGTGCAACCGTGATTCCTACGAAAGTGAGTTAGGTTTTTCTTTATTTATTTCTTGTATTGCATTTATTGTTTCGTTTTGCTCAAGGACTAGCAAACACTCAAGTGTGGGGGTATTTGATAAGCATGCATTTATCTTTATTTTTTTGATTTAATTTCACGTACTTAGTTAATTAAAAGAGAGCTAATTATTATTTTTTGGTATTTTTTAGGAAAAATGTGATTTTGGTTATTAGAGATAATATGGAGTAAAGCTGGTAAATATATTAAATATTGGTGGATTTTAAATCACGACATATAATCTTGCACCCAAGAAATCATGAAAAGTGAGATCTTAGCCAAATTGGAAACAGGTGGACGTCTAAGGAAAAAAAATTGGTAATAAATTTGCAAATCGGGAAAGCAGACCTACCTTCAGTATTTTGGGCATATCTCTCTCGTATGAGATTGGATTTCCATGATTCAAGGTGTTATGAAACGATATCAAAAATATCTACAACTTTATAGTTTTGCATTTTACCAAAATATAAATGAATAAAGGACGAATCGACGGGTAAAGAGAGAGGATTCATTGTGTGTAGGAGACATAAAAGAGAAGCTAGCCACAAAGAAGAGGAAAAGGCGGCGAACGTGGATTTGGCTCTCATCTCTCTCATTGCTAAAGAAGAAGACCACATCTCTCTCTCTCTCTCTCTCTCTCTCTCTCTCTCTCTCTCTCTCTATGTTTCATCTATATTTGTCTTATGAACTTTGTGATAATGAGTAGCTAGTTCCTTTTCTTTGGGATGTAGATGAACCATGCTTATTTCATTAATTTGATTGTTCTATATCTTCTACTTGAGTGTGTTTGAGTTTGGCCAAAGATGCTCTATAGCTCAGCAAACTAAGCATGGCAAGCTTCGGCAAAGGACTATAGTCTTGCGAAGATAGGGCATATCTAGGAAGACCATCCTTAATTTGCTTTGAAGTGTAGAGTTATATCGGTTAGGGAAAAGCATTAGGGATTTGAAATCCCAAAGATCTTCACATATTCATAGTTAAAGTTTTTGCATTAATTAATAGATTTAGTTTAAATTTAGTTTTGTTGAATTCAATCGTAGTAACCTAGCCTTTTAGTTCCCCATAGTTCGACCACGTACTTTCTGCTAGCTAGATTAGTATAGGATTTTATTTTTGATTGGTTAGCAACAAGATCATAACAAGATACCAATCAAAAGATAACAGTAGAATATAGCAAAAATATACTCCACAAACAAAGTAGAAGGTAGATCAGAAATCTAAAGCAATTTCTAAGCTATCAGAAATAAAAATAAAGATCTAGAAGAATAAGAGAAATCTAATCAACATCTTCTGTCGGCTCTTCTTCTTCTTCAATCTTCATCTTCTTCACCGTCGGGTCATGCTTTTGTAGCTTTAGGTCAGCATCTAACTCACTATCCCATAGCGAACAAGACGATGTCGGCTACCATCAATAGTAACTATCAGAGCAGTCCAAACCTGTGAGCTGGCTGCCCACCATAACCTTCTCCAAAGATTTCCAGAGTTGAACCATATAAGGAATGGTCCTCCGTACTATAACATGGGTTCTCTTTTGAACCTACAAAGTCATCTAAAAACAGGTCCCTCAAAGGGTAAGTTCAAAAAGAACTTAGCAAGTAATCCAACCACAATAAACATCTTCACACACACAATCCAAGGCGAACATAAATGCAATGACATGAAACAATATGTGCAAGTATGCTTCTAACTCTATTTATGTATGCTGGTCTCTTTTGGCAGACACACTTTAAGTCATAACACCATACTCCTCTTGGTGGGTATTAAATCACTCTCCCTCAACCTTCCTGGCATCTTGGGTTTTCTGTTTGGTAAATGGGTCATGAAACCTTCCCGGACATCCTTGGCTGGGGTTTAGATCAACACTCTCTCACATCACCATTTGGCCTGAGTACTGGCGCATGTACAGGGATAATCTTAGCCCAATGCAAGTCATCTACTGAGTCACATCTACTTAGGGTTAGATACGTCCATTCCTTGCTTCTTGTGATCCTTTCCGGTACCTTTCCCACTACAATCACCGTCTCCTTCCCGGCTACGTAGACTCTTAACCCTATTGGTCAGCCACATCTAGTTAACAGGTAGTTCCCATGTCCTCTCACGACATACCGATCTTGAGCGCCCATAAGCCCACGTTCCACTACTGCGAGCCTACCAACTGAATGGCCTGCACAATGTGATTCATGTCCTCTCACGGGTTGGTTACCGGTCTTGAGCACCCACAAATCCCCATTGCTGTCATGGGTCACTCAGTCTCAATTCCTTTACAGATAGGGTCAGATATGACAAGGGATTACCAAGCCAAACACTTCTACATCAATCTTAGGTATGTCAGAGCAGTAATCTGGGAAAGCGCCTAGGGGCACCATAGGAATGCGTCCCATACCACCTCCACTGGTGTCTAATGACAGAACGCCAAAAACTCATTCCCCATTCCCCAATCACAACCTAGGCATTCACATCACATCATGCTTTCATACGTATCACAATCAAGTCCAAATCATATTCACATCATTCATAATTTAATCCAGTATTGAAGTCACAATATGAGTAACCTAATGTAATTGCAGAAGTAATGTAATGTAAAGAAAGTAAAACAACAATATCTGAATCATACATTCGAATCACTTCATAACAAGGTATGTAATTATGCATATTGTGAGTGGAATACTCACCTTGAATTCGACTTTGTAAACTTTGAGAAAGAGATCAATGGAAAAGTCCAAAATCACCAAAATAACCCTAAACAAACATGGGTTAAGCATTAGGAACAAACCCTAACGATCGGAGGCGAAACAGAAGCAAAATAGAGCAAATTTGAGGTCACTAACTCTATTGGTCGATTGGTTGGCAGCCTAGCCCAGTCGACCAATGGAATAGTACGGGCTAGAAAACCCTAAATTGGTCATAACTTCTTCATTTGAAGTTTGATTGCCCTGAAATTCGAAGGGGAGTTCCCCAGAAACATACTAAGAGTATCTAAGAAGGTCTAAGCATCAAACATGATCAAAAGATAGAGTTCTAGTTGAACCATAAAATTAGGGTTTCATCACATATAGTCCATAGATCTCATGGAAAGATTAGGGAGAATAAAGATTCTCCCTATGTCAAGAAAATAGAAGTTTATAATTAAGAAAGGTGTTGGGGAGGATCCAATGAATTAAAAGAGGATTAGGGTTCCCCAATTTGGATACCCTCTCATGAGGGTTACCCAAGAGGGTTTCCTCCAAAAATCAACCACTTTGGATTTCCAAGGTAAAAAGGGGAAACAAGAGCCTCCCAATAATTATGGGGATAGAAGGAAAGATTGTAACACTGGTGTGAGACCTTTCCCACACTCACCAAGATAGGTAGAAAAATAATGAGGGAGTGATCAAGATCTCAAGTAAGATCAATTTCAAGAAACATCACCATATGGCTTCAAGAACATAGAGTGAATTGGGGGATTCACTCTAGGGCTAATAGAATCAAAGAAGAGGTCATTACAGTAGTGTAATACCTTTCTCATAATCAAGAGATCAGAAGAATAGAAGAGAGAATAGATCAAAGAAGAAACAAATCGATTACTAACCCTTTGAGAAGAAGAATTGATGGAGAAACTTGAACGGATGCTTGGAGATCTTCCTTGGCTTTGGAGAGGAGGTCTTAGGGTTCTTCCCATGTTCTCCAAAGGTTTAGAATTGATTATGAGTGAAAAACACGGAGTTTCCCTTTAAATAGAACAACAACCGTTAAAAAAATCAAAGATTTTAACAAATTGGCCTTACTGTCCCTGTTGGTCGAGTGGTTGGTCCACTGGCCAGTCGACCAATCAGTCGACCAACCATGTCAGCAACTCCAAAATAGGGAATTAATGGTTCAAACCTCAATATCTTTGGATGGGCTTCTCACAACTCATCAAACAACTTACCTAGCATGGAGGGATGTCTTCAAACCATGTCCAAATAGGCTTTAGGTCCAACAACCAGGCTCTCCTTCATCAATGAGTAGTTTCTTCTCCAACTTAGACAAAGTTTCCAAGTATGGAACACTATCATCAATTTCCATGGGTTCTGGGTCAAACACCATGTCTTTACTAAGATGGCCCACAAGGTCTTCTTCTTTCACTTCGAGACTTCGGATCTACACTAAGGGAGAGGTTTGACTTGACTTTCTAGGACCTTCCAAGGATAACAACACTGTACTCAAGGTCCAACTTCAAGGTCAAACAACAATCAAGCTCTTCTTCATTCAAAACAGACAGGGTGTCTAGGTTAGGGTTTGGGCTAGATTTCACACAAGTAAACCAAATGAACCAATACCTCTAGTTTAGTGCTGGTTCATGGAGTTCATAGGGCACTTCTCAGCAAGGCACTTCTCAGTAGAACACTTGCTTAGAAGAGTGCCTCATAGTGATGACCAACTGTCATGAGGGACTTCTCGGTTGACCTTTCAATAAGCACTCAATAAGCTATATCTCTGATAAAGTAGAGTTGCCAGAGGATTCTGCGCATCTCTCTCCAAACGTCAATCAACGAATTAATTTATGCATTGAATGCACTAAGATTCATTAAATGCTCAATGCCAGTCAGGAAGCTTCTCATTCACCTAAAGCTTCCTAGAGTATTGCACCATACCGTGTTGTCTGCTGAAGCATGGATTTGTTGTCACATCTATGTTAGTGTGAATCTGATCGCCTTATTCGGTGAGATTATGTACAAGTGTCTGGAGGCTTCTTCAAGAAGTTTGGGCGTTTATCTTGCTGAACAAGCTACAGATCTAATTGTCACATCCTCCCAGCCGGTACCCTAACTGGTATACCCGAGAGTGTGATCCACAGCCCTAAAGATCAAGTTTAGGAACGATCATATCCATTTCGCACAATAACATAATCAAAAGCAAGAACAAATCATAATGTTCAAGTAATTTATAATAAAAGTCAAGAAAGGATCTCAGAAGGATCACTAAGAATATCAGAGTGCGGAAAACATGATACCAAATAAAATGGCAACTGTAGAGTATAGCGGAAATATACTCCACAACACATGCGGAAGGTAGATCGAAATCTAAGTAAACCTCTAAGCTAATACATGTAAAGTAAAGATAAGTCTAGAAGAAACAAGAGAAATCTAATCCACATCTTCAGTCGGCTCTTCTTCATCTTCAGTCTTCATCTTCTTCACCTTGCCCTTCCTTATATGGACCGTCATCATATTTCAAACCTGCAGAGAAGTCTAACAAAAGATATGGTACAAAGGAGTGAGTTTCGAAAGAAACCCAGTAAGGCAGTTAAATCCATAATAACATAAATGGCAAGATTTCACAACAAACATAAATGCAATATGATATGAGACAAACAATGAATGTATGAATCTAACTCTGTGTATGCTGGTCTCTATTGGCAGACATGCTTTAAGTCATAGCACCGTACTTCTTTAGGAAGGTCTCAACACACAACGCCTTTTGGTAGTGGGTCCGGCATCCCTCGAGACATTCCATGGCTGGGGGTTAAGTCACCGCTCTCTCACATCACCATTGGTCTAAGTGCTGGCGCATGTCAGGGTCAAGCCTAGCCAAATGCAAGTCATCTACTTAGTTATATCAAGTCAGATCCAGATACGTCCATTCCTCGCCCCTGGCGATCCTTTCCGGTATCCTTCACACTAGAGTCCTCATAGTCCCTGACTACGGACTCATCAACCCTATTGGTCATCCACATATGGTAAACGGGAAGCTCTCACGTCCCCTCACGGGTTGGTTACCGGTCTTGAGCGCCCGTGAGCCCAAGTCTATCCATATGCAACCCTACCAATAAATGGCCCCCACAATGTGATTCCTGTCCTCTCACGGGTTGGTTACCGGTCTTGAGCGCCCACAAATCCCCATTGCTACCACGGGTCGTTCGGTCTCAATACCCTTCCGAATCGGGTCTGATATAACGGGGTATTCCTAGCCAAACACTGCTAGACAGCCCTGGGTATGAAAACCAATAATTCAGGAAGGTGTCAATGGGCATCTTCGGAGAACATCCCATACTATTCCCTCCGATGTCCAAGGACAGAAGTGTCAAAAGGACACCTCTCCTTCCCGAACCATACTTAATCAATCACAATCACAAATCAATCATATCATACACATTTACAGTATATAGAAAATATACCATAATAAGATTCATCTCATATACAATTGACAAATAAAGACATTCATAAACTAAAGAAAGCAAGTAAATAAAGCTACTGTAATTAAAGTAAGTGCAGCAGTAATATATTCATAAAAGAATGTAATTATGGTAACAAATCCAAAAGATTCTAATATAGAAACTAAAATCACACAATCTATGCTATTATAGAAGTAACCATCCTTACCTTATATAACTTGAAGAGAATCTCCAAGGATCAAGGAAGATCTTCCTAAACTTGGCAAGAAAGTCCTAAACAAGTATACATATTATATTAGGAAAGAAACCTAGAAGGTAAGAGATCAAATCATCCAAAATAGACCAAATATGAGGTTACTGTCCTCATTGGTCGATTGACTTGGTCTACTGCCTCAGTCGACCAATAGAGACAATGGCCTTCAAAATCAAAGTTTTTAGAATAAAGAACCGAATTTGGTGGTTCAAAAGGGTACCAAACAAGGGGAAAACTACTATGACAGTATCCTAGTATATAGAGGACTTCAAAACACTAATCAAATCAAGTCTTCAAGTTACAAATTAGGAAACAAAAGTTACCATAATTAGATCAATCATGGTTCTTGAAGAATTCATAGTAAAACTCATGGACAAGAACGATAGGATGATGGATCATAGGTTGTGATAAAGAAATCATGAAAAGCATGCATAGATCTTCAAGAAAAATATATCTAAGACTGAAGAACATGAATCTAAATAAGGAAACAAAACTTACCATAAATGTATCAGTCATGGTTCTTGGAGAAAGCATGGTATGATCAAGAAGAAAGAACTAAAGATTGACAGGTTACAACTCTTGTAAAGAAAACACAGCGATTAACTACTAATATGATCAATAAAACAGATCTAAGAAGATCAGAATTTGAATCAAAAGATGAAAAAAGACAAGATCATGATTTAGATCATGATTCCTTCAAAAGCTTGCAATGATCATGGTTAAGATCATCGCATTAGCCATTAATCCTTAGGAAGATCATGAGGGATGAGTAGAGAGATGTTTGCAACAGAAAATGCAGCATCTTCTCTACTATGTCAGCCCAAAAAGGAAAGAAAAACTGAGATGGAGAAGAAGAAGAGAGTGTAGACATACCTTTGATGCAAGAGGAAGAAGATTACTTGAGTTCTTGCGAGGGATCAACCAAGGATGCAAGGAAATTGATTAGAATGGAGTTCTAACTCGTTCCAGAGGCTTAGGAGGCAGAGGAGACGAACTAATCCCGAGATTGGACTTAAATAGAGCAAGAAACCTAAATCTGGAAAACAGATCTCATTGGTCGATTGGATTGGTCTACTGGTGTGAAACCCAGCCCTAACCTTGACCCGGAAACCTTGTTATTTGTAGGTCCGATGACCCGAAGTAAAGTAAGAAGTCAGCTTTGGGCCATCCCAGTAGAGGACTTGGTGTCTGGCTTTGAATCCATGAAGGTTGATGTTGAGGTTCTATTTATGGAAACAGAATCCTGATGAAGATCTAATTAGTTGATGGACTTGGAGTGATCTCTATCTTGGTTTGAAGGCATTTCTACCTACTAGGTAAGTCACTTGACTTGTGTGCAAAACCCCTTTAGGTTTGGATTTGATCTGGGCCTTCAATTCCCTGTTTTGGCCTTGCTGTCTGCATTGGTCGACTGATTGGTCGATCGGGGCGATCGACCAATCCACTCGACCAATGGGTGCTGTCTTTGGCAATTAGGTTGATTCTTGCTCTATTTAAGTCTAACCTCGAGTCCACTTCGTATTTGCTGCCTCCAAACCCTCTGGAACGAACCAAAGACCTCTGCAAGTCATCTCTCTTGCATCCTTGGAGTTTTCTTGGCGGATCTTCGTCGGAACTCTTCTTTTTGCATCAAAAGGTATGTCTACTCTCTCTTCTTCTCCTACATCTTTGTTTTTCTTTCCTTTTTGAGTTGAGACAGTAGAAGAGATGCTGCATCCTCTGTTGCAAACATCTCTGAACATGTTCTCATGATCATCCTAAGGATTAAAGGCTAGAACAATGATCTTAACCATGATCATTGCAAGCTTTTGAAGGATTCATGATCAAACCATGATTTAATCTCTGTTAATTTCCTAATCTGAATTCTGATCTCTTTGGATCTTCTTTCATTGATCATGTTAGTGGTTAATGGTTGTGTTTTCTTTCTATGATCCATAATCCATAGAATTCTAGTTGTTCTCTTCTACCTTACTATGTGTTCTTCATGATGCATGATAGTACATATATGGTAGGTTTTATTTCCTTATTTAGATTTATGCTTCTAAGCCTTATACCATGAAGACCTATGCATGTTTTCATGTTTTCATTACCGAAAGCAATGATCCATCTTCCTATTGTTCTTGTCCTTGTTTTCTATTTCAAACTTCATCAAGATCCATGTTTGATTTATTTATGGTAACTTTTTGTTTCCTAATTTGGGTCTTGATACCTTGATTTGATTAGTGTTTTGAGGTCCCCTATATGCTAGAATACTACTGATGTAGTCTACCCCTTGATTAGTATCCTCTTGAACCATCAAATTCGGATTTCATATCTCAAAACTCTGATTTTCTAAGCTATCTCTCTGCATTGGTCGACTGATTGGTCGACGGGACCACTCGACCAATCCACTCGACCAATGAGTACAGCAACTCCAGAATTGGTCTGTTTCGGATGCTTTGCTATATTTTCTGTTAGGGATCTTTCCTAATATGTGGTATATACTTGTTTAGGACCTTCTTCTCAAGTTTGCCAAGATCCTACTTGATTTCTTAGGATTCTTTGCGAGTTATAAAAGGTAAGGATGGTTATTTCCTTAATTACATAGATAGCATGAATCTAGTTTCTATATTTGAATATCATTAATATGTTTCCTAAATTAGATTTTTACAATGATATACTACTGTTGCATAACTTTGATTACAGTAGCATTACTTATTCATATTGAATTGATTCATGTATGATTTACTTACCAATGTTATACAAATGTTTGTAAATATTGATTTCTTTCCATATATGGAGTTACCATATATGTGATGATATGAATTGATGCATGTGTATGCTTACGTATGGTTTGGGAAGGAGAGGTGTCCTTTTGACATTTCTGTCCTTGGACTACTACGGGAATATTATGGGATGTTTCCGGAGATGCCCTCTGGACACCTTCCTAAACTGTTGGATGACATATCTAGGATTGTCTAGTAGTGTTTGGCTAGGATGTCCTGTTATGTCAGACCCTAATCGGAGGGGTATTGAGACCGAACGACCCGTGGTAGCAATGGGGATTCATGGGCGCTCAAGACCGGTAACCAACCCGTGAGAGGACAGGAATCACATTGTGGGGGCCATTTATTGGTAGGGTTGCATATGGTTAGACTTGGGCTCACGGGCGCTTAAGACCGGTAACCAACCCGTGAGAGGACGTGAGAGCTTCCCGTTTACCATATGTGGATGATCAATAGGGTTGATGAGTCCGTAGTCCAAGTTGGTCGGTGCCATAGGATACGCTGACTCTAGTGTGAAGGATACCGGAAAGGATCGTCAGGGACGAGGAATGGAAGTATCTGGATCTGACTTGATGTAACTAAGTAGAAGACTTGCATTTGGCTAGGTTTTACCCGACATGCGCCAGTACTTATACCAAATGGTTGTGAGAGAGTGTGTTGACTTAACCCCCTGCCAAGGTTTGTCCCGAGGGATGAAGGACCCATTACCAATCGGCTGCTCAAGACCGGTGAAATGATCCGTGAGAGAATCCAAGATATCTTAAATGGTTGAGGATGTGAGTGGACTTTCCTAAAGAAGTACGGTGCTATGACTTAAAGCATGTCTGCCAATAGAGACCAGCATACATAGAGTTAGATTCATTCATTCATTGTTTGTCTCATATCATATTGCATTCATGATTGTTCTGGAATCCTGCCATTTATGTTATTATGGATTTTTAAGCGCCTTCTTGAGTTTCTTTGAAACTCATTCCTTTATTGTACAATGTTGTTAGACTATCCTGCAGTCTTGAGTACTATGACGGTCCCTATGAGGAAGCGCAAGGCGAAGAGGCATATCTCCGGGGAAGGTGATTGCGGTTACCACAATTACTCGAAGATTCCGCGGGTGGTTATGCTCCGTACAATGCTTAGTCCGACCATTGAGTTTTAT